>NW_026652276.1:161753630-161905890 GCF_009828535.3 Hylobates moloch | reverse complement strand
GCAAGAAAATGCCACACCAATAAGATCAACTATGTGTAGAAGTGGTTGCTGTTGTACAATAAAAAAGTTTGGAAAAACAAAAAGAAAAAACAAACAAACAAACAAACAAAAAAAATAGAATCATGCAATATAGTGTGGATATTACCACTGTACTTTGTGACTGGCTTCTTTTGCTTAGCATACTATTTTCAAGGCTAATTCATATATTAGCATGTATCAATAGTTCATTTTTTCTATGGCCGTATAATATTCCATTTGATGGATATGACATATTTTATTTATCCATTCATCAGTTGATGGATATTTGGGTTGTTTGTACTTTTTGGCTATTATGAATAAAGCTTCTGTGAACATTCATGTCGAAAAAAAAAAAAAAAGCCAAGAAGCACCCCCTCTGAATAGCCCTATGAAACTATTTTTCTGGGTGGATTAACAACGAAAAATCTAATTCTTTATTAAAATCCTCAATCTTCATCAGTCAGTATGCCTAGCTACACACCAAATGGCTCTTAAACTCACAGATTTCCCTGGGGGGAGAAGACTTATGTGTTGCTGCCTCAGTATACCCAAGAGAATGGGAACAAGAAAGCTTATTTCAAATCAATACTTAGTATGGCTTAAAAATGCTTGCCTGCTGAAACTTTATTGACTTCAGGAGTTCTGGAAAAGGAATCACATTTTCCTTCTTTGGCACCTTGCCTTCAGGGGATAAGAATCTGGGAAATTATGAGCATGATTTTTCCAGACTCTGAATAGAGGGTGGAAATATATGCAAAGGCAGTGAGGAGTGAGAGGGAGACTGACTTTTTTCATACATGCCAGATGGATAAACCCCAAAGGGAAACAAAACTGTTGGGTTAGGAGAGGACCAATGGATGGCTTCATGCCACAGTCTGCTCCTCACATAGCATCATCCAGCTGGAAGTGTATTAAAAGAACTTTGGATAGGTACGACCAAACATCGTGGGTAGCAATTGGCCAAATGCCAACTGATCCTCAGACAAGGTATACTAAAATGTAAAGACAGCTGGGTATTAAAAACAAAACAAACCAAGAAGTGTGCTAAGGAAGCAGAACACACAAAGGCCATCTCTCCTCAAGTTATCCCTTTGCTAACCAAGGAAAAAAATGAATGACACACAACTTTAAGTCTGAAGGTTAGTGTAAAGATAAGGCTGTGTGAAAAACACAGTTGTTATTGCATTTTCAAAGGGGAAAGCGAATAACACCATGGCCATGGTATTACATATGACTTTTCTCTTTGGTTGAGTTCATACCATAAGGAACATCTCAGAAGTTCTGGAAATAAGAGACTGAGAATTGAATTCCATTGAGAACTGAGCAAGATTTCATGAGCAACATAGTCAAGCAACTCTTCAAAACCCTTCATGTAAGGTTTTAGAAATACTGGCTTTAAATAAAGATTTATCTTTTCCCAAAACTAAGCACCTGCTCTTACTGTTTTCTTGGCATATAATCATGAATTTGTAACTGATCCCTGTATATATGATATTCACAAACATAACTTTTCCATTGACAATAATCACAATATCTCATATTTTATTCTCATTTGTTCTGACATTGTTAATCTAGCCCTCCCAAGCCAAAGTCTTGTTATTTCTTTCTGTTTCTCTATTGTAGCCAGAGGACATTTTCATATCTCTCTAGTTTTGTTTCTCTAGTTTGTTAGTTCTACTGCTTCCCTGAAACATCTTTCTCCTTTATTAATTTGGCGTCTTGAGAGCCCATTCATTTCTAGTCACTTTTTACCATGTTTTGTTTTGCCTCTGTTTTTAATAATTCTCACCTTTCTCTCTTTCTGATGTCATGTACAAGCAAAATAGGTTTCAGAGGAAACAGTGCCATTAGTTAAGTGAAAGAAATGTGAACCTCTGTGTTTACTATAGGTTAAATTTTATAAATGCAGAAACAATCATAATTATTAATCAAATACCATATTTTTACTTTTGGCCTAAAATTTATTTGGGGTAAATATCAGGATCAAAAAATAAATCCAAGATACTTTATTTTTTATAATTTTTCAAAAATAAAATGATCTTATACCAGAGTTCACCACCCAACTTTAGTTACAATGTTTGCATCTCAGTTTCTACACAAATATAAAATGATTGAATAAAGACTTTATTCAAATTGACAAACTAGCCAAGTTATAAAGTATTCTATAACTAATTCTGAATTGTAAACCCTGTTCCAAATTAAGAAAAACATGTCCTAAAATATATTAACATCATTGTAAAACAATTTAGAAGACTGTAAGTTAAAAATCAATTTCAAAATAATTTTAAATCTCTACATTTTAACAATGTTAATATTTTTCTAATAATTGATTTGAAGTAATTGCAGAGAATACAAACTATTGACAAGCTTTCTTCACCTAATAAGTATGTAAGTAAGTCATTTAGTCTTCCACAGTTCCTTGATGGTCCTATCTGATTTCAAGTGACTAAAATAAATCCGTTACGTCTTACCTTATAAAGTTTGTCAAACAGGAATTAAAGACTAGTTGAGTAAATGCCAACAGCAAGGACTGTGGTTGGGGGTGAAGTTAGCTATTTGAGATTGTTCTGTTCTGTGGGAAATAAAAGTGTCTTTGCCTTAGGATCTTTTGCAGTCTTTTATTCATGTTTATTCGACTAAGTCAAAGCAAGAGTGGTCAGGCATTTGGCCAGGGTGCAAGATCTGGGTGGGATCAGTAAGCAATTTAAAGGAACAGTGTCCTTTCAGAAAGAGACTGTGTTTTCCAGACTATTGTAAAAACCACTTGAGAGAACTTTCTACATTTTAGGCATTGGTTGACAGCCTGCCTTTTTTTCTCATGCTATGTCCTTCTCTTTTTATTGCTACATTTCTTTGCCTGGGGGATGTGCTCTAAGATATTGGTTCTGAACATCTCTGTGAAGGAGTATAAATGACACCAGACTCAGATTCAAAGCTGTTTTTTTAAGAGAGGTAACAGTTTGATTGTTATTAAGGCTGGATGATACGTATGTAAGTGTGCATTGTTCTAGTCTTTGTATTTCTGTGATTTTTGAATTTTTTATAATAAAAGGTATATATAATATACAGGGAAAGAGTGGTCTCAGTATAGTCATAGTTCTGCCCCTAACTCTTATGGGGGCTTCAGTTCCCCACTTATGAAATGAGAGAGTGGATTTAATCATTTATTAAGATGTGTTCAAACTGTAACATGAGAGGTTTATAGCGGTTAATATTTTGGTCTCTCTCTAGGAAAGGAGGTCACTGTGGTTTTTCCACTCCCTTTTTCCCTATTTTCTACCTTGTGGTTATGGCCCATATTAAGTCAATGTTTATCATGTAATATGTACTGCCAAGAAGCCACCTGACTCCTAGACAACTAACAGGCAGGCTTCTCCATGAACTTCCTCTGAAATAGAGAATGGCAAGATCATCCGAGAAAGCAATATAAACGTTCATGTTACGACTATTTAAAATGAACTTTCTGAGCCATTTTAATGTGTATGAATTTCCTTATTATAGCAATAATAGCCTCCAAATCATGGACACTTACCAGGTGCTAGGCACTGTCCTGAGTGCTTCACACCCATTACCTCATTTAATCCTTCACAAGCACAACCACCTATGTACAGTAAGTCCTCACTTAACGTCCTCTGTAGGTTCTTGGAAACTGATATAAAGTGCAAAAACTGATAATGAACACAATTTTCCCATGAGCTAATTGATATAAATAAGGGTTAAGCTCTTATGGCATATTTCTAGTCACAAAAACATCGCTAAACCTCTAAATACTCAAAACACTTCTAATAATAAAAATTGAAATAAATCTAAGCTATATATACATTTATGAAATATTGATAAAAACAAGATAACTGTTTACCTGCATATTCCAGTTCAGGGTCACAGTTGACCAGATCCTGTCCCAGCAGCTGAGGGTGCAAGGCAGGAACCAGCCCTGGACAGGATGCAGTCCTGTCGAAGGGCACTCATACACCCACCCACTCTCTCAGACAGGCACCATGTAGACACACCAATGCACCTAATGGGCAAAGCTTTGGGATGTGGGAGGAAACCCCAGGACCTGGAGAAAACCCACACAGACATGGGGAAAACATGTCAACTCCGCACAGTGAGCCTAGATGGGGGAAATGGACTAAAGCCCTCCTGCTTTGGAGCTGTTTTGATTAAAGTTGGTGGGAGGTTGGAGTCCAACTTACTCATCCATTCCCTTTCATTCTCCAACATTAAATAGGGTAACTCAAACCAAAGATTTGTCACCTCTCATTCCCAAGCGTGAAAATCAGCACTAAGTTGATTGGGAAGATTATGCAAAATAAAATCTTCAGTTTTGTCAATCTATAAAAGACAATTAGTTTTGCACCCGGAGAAACAATGCACCGCAATCTTAATCCCAACAGATGGTCTTGAATTAATATGCTATTGGACATACACCAGACCAAATAAGAGAGCATGGATAACCATAATGACTAGAAAAAGGCAATGTGGAGCCCATGCCCTTCTGACAGTTATTTTGTAGTAAAAGTCTTTATAGAAGAAATACAGCACACTATTTTCATTGTTACTACTATAAATAGCCCAGAGTAAGCAGTCATATTTGTGAAATAAATTATTATTAGAAGTAATTTTTAGTGTTTATCAATCACTTGAGGTCTATGATACAATAAATTGGTCTTCTCCAAAGCTCTGCCAGATGAAAATCTTCTTTCAACTTTTTCAAATTCTTTTAATATGCTACCATAGTAGCATCTGCATTGTGTTTATTGATTCTAGTACCAGTGCCAACATCTTAATTTCAGTGGTGATGATATTTTGGGGTCCTAGAATCATTTAAAAAGAGACAAGTCTGCTAGGACTTACATATTTCAGAGAATTTTATCTGCATGAAGTCATAGATATACAAAAAAAAAAGGCTAGTAACAAATCAAAATTATACATTTCGACCAAGATTAAGGCATAGTATAGTTTCACAAGCTTCTCCCTATTTTAGCCACCTCTCACACTGCTGATCTAGAGTAGAAAAAAAAATTACCAACAAACAAGGAAGAAATTAATGACCTTCATACCTGATTTGAAGAAATTTGTTCTTGAAGATCCTTTTCTTTCTTTTCTTTTTCTTCCTTCCTTCCTTTCTTTCTTTCTTTTTTCTTTCTCTCTTTCTTTCTTTTTCTTTCTCTCTTTTTCTTTCTCTCTCCCTCTTTCTTTCTTTCTTTCTTTCTTTCTTTCTCTTTCTTTCTTTCTTTCTTCCTTTCTTTCTTTTCTTTTTGTCAGTAGAAAAGCTTGATATAGTAGAATTTCTAACACTTGCCCCAAAGCTTTGAAATTTCTGGGGTTCGTTATCCTTGGACATAGAATATGACTTAGGCATTCTCTCAACTCCTTCATCAGTAATTAGAGGAATACTGTCTTAGTCCATTTTGTGTTGCTATAAAGGAATACCTAAGGCTGAGTAATCTATAAAGAAAAGGGGTTTATTTGGCTTACAATTCTTCGGTCTGTGCAAGAAGCATGACACCAGCATCTGCTTCTGGTGAGGGCCATTGACTGCTTCTACTCATGGCAAAAGGTGAAAGGGGGCCAGCGTGTGCAGATCATATGGTAAGAGAGGGAGCAAGAGAGCAGGGAGAGAGGTGTCAGACTCTTTTAAACAATCAGCTCCCCCAGGAACTAATACAGAGAGAACACACTCATTACTGCAAGGATGGCATTAAGTCATTCATAAGGGATCCACCCACATGACCCAAACATTTCCCGTCAGGCCCCACTTCCAACAGTGGGGATGAAATTTCAACACAAGGTTTAGAGGGGGCAAATATGCAAACCACAGCAAACACCAAAACTGTATTGGTCTTATTTGTCAACAAAGGGAAAGATTAAAAGCACTCAAAGACAATAAGAAAACAAAAATTATCATTGGTAATAAAATATAGGATATGGCATTGCTTAAATCTGGAACAGCGTAACTTCAGTCCCTATTCCCTCACCAAATTCTGATTAAGTTGATCCTTCCACATTCCCTCTACTATTTTTCAATTGTTACTATTATTTAATAAACTTTATGGTTTAGAACAGTTTTGGTGTACAGCAACACAGACTCAATTATCTTTTATATTGTTTACTCCCCAAGATCTCTTGCTTCATTATTTGTCATTCAATCCCCAACTTGAATAATTGTGTCACATCTGCAACACACAGTGCCTCATAGGCTACAGCGACGGCCTAAATTCCCATTATACCAATCTTATGACTATTAATCTCTTTCTCTAAAATGTTTTTTCAATATTAATATTTCTTCTTTCCATGTTGTTTATTCCTGACTAAATGCAATTATTTTAGACCAAAAATAAATCAAGGTGCCATCTGGAAAATTTTACAATTTTTTTTCTAAGAAATATCTGAAAGTAGATTGATCTAGTCCTATCATAGGTTTGAATGTTCAATATTTTTCTTTAATTATTTTCTTTGGTCAATGGATAAAGCAGTTTTAACTTTTTCATGCAGAGCCGACAAATAGAGAAAGATCAGATCTATTTATACTTGGACTAAACCCTGCTTTAAATGGAAAAATATTTCTATTTTTCACTTAGTTCATTTTACTTTCAGGTATTAGACAGTGTTGTTCTAGATCTTGGTGAATTATTTGATTACCACTGATTGGTATTTAAACTTGTACTGGGGACAAACAACAGTGTCAGATCTCTGAACTGGAAGGAAACTTAGAAACCACTTTTATTTAATTCTGCCATTTCACAGTTGATAAAATAGAGGACCGATATTAAGACCTACCCAAAGGTCAAATCATTAATCAGTGAGGGAATAAAGTTTAGGTCTTTGTGCATCAAAGTGGCCATCTTTCATTATCTCTAAGTGCCCTAGAAAATTTTTAGGCCTTTGCGCTATCCAGGCTTGTGCTTGAGCAGGAGAAAAAGGAGGCTGTATGGCTAATAATTTATATTTATAAGGATTTAACTTTAGTGGTAAATGGCTCAGAACAAATCATCATGGGCTAAGATCCAGCACATTAAAGAGTCTCACCTCGCACTGTGTAAATCTTAATGCCAGGGTCATTAAAAGCAACGAACACCACCTCTTCGAACCCTGGGTTGAAAAACTTTCTCCTCCAGGTTTGGGCAGGTTTATCTCAGTAGCTGGGGATTGTTTCAGCTACTTCGGTAACTGACAGCCCATGTTTTTGATCCCTAATCAAAATATAGCCAGTAATATAGGTAGATACCATCATTTGCATGAATATTAAGTTGCAGAAACACAATACCTACTTGGGTTTTCTGGTCAGTGTATTGAGATTTAATAAGGATATCCAAAAAAAGTTTTAAAATAACTCCCCTAAATTTCTGGAATAAAAGTGTTTTAAGAGCATTAAGTAACTTATTATCCCATGTTATATTAAGCCGTTACAATGCTGGTTTACACAACATTGTTCCCAGTTAAGGTAATAGGGTCATCTGTTGTTTTCGTTGCATCTAAATTATATAGTTCCTCCTGCACAACAGTTTGTTTCTTCTTCTGCCCTTATAAGTTCTATACTAAGGGTAAATTATTCATGGACAAAGTTTATAGTAAAGGGGACTTGAGGTGAATTTTATTTTTTCCTATTTGGGGATATGAACAACCTTTTAATAATACTAAATTCTACACAGAAATAACGTACCTATTATCATTATTCATTGTTTATATCCAGAATTATAGATTTTGAAATTACACATATATAATTTTATTTAATGTTGAGTAACTTTTACTTAATTATATATTTTCTGTTATTCTAATTGACCAAATTCAGAAATGCCAAATACTAACACAATTTAGTCAGGACTCTTCATGGGTCTTGAGGGACTGTTGTTTGAAGAAAGATATTTGGGCACCACCTTGTGGGACTTTGTAGAAAGACATAGTGTGAGAGTTTGTCAACTATTAACAGATTAAAAATTTTAATCGTCTGTGATGCTGAACGGGTGGAATATAAGTTGCTTTATACAGCTTTTCTGGGCAGAAGAAGGAGGAGATGAACCAAAGAGTGATACAACTACTCTTATATAGGATCAAGAAGCTCTCTAAGTAACATCTGATGAAATCCAAAACTCATTCACTTAACTAACATTAACTTAGTTTCTACTACATGTGAGGCACTGGATAGAAAACAGGTAGACGCAGTCACTTCAACCCAGTGAAGAAAATAAGCAAGTAAAGAGCAATGGCAAGTTTTACCAAAAAAAAAAAAATTAAGCAATCAAATATCTAACTCTAGTTGACAATACCATGCTGAAGGGTTTGGGAACAAAATGTACCAGTGTCTGCAACTTACTTTGAAATGCATCATAAAGAAAGGAGATGGGGCCAGGTGCGGTGGCTCACACCTGTAATCCCAGCACTTTGGGAGGCCGATGTGGGCGGATCATGAGGTCAGGAGATCAAGGCCATCCTGGCAAACATGGTGAAACCCCATCTCTACTAAAAATACAAAAATTAGCTGGGTGTGGTGGCGCATGCCTGTAATCCCAGCCACTCAGGAGGCTGAGACAGGAGAATTGCTTGAACCAGTGAGCTGAGATGGCACCACTGCACTCCAACCTGGCCACAGAGTGAGATTCCATCTAAAAACAAGAAAGAAAAAGAGAAGAAAAGAGAGGGTTAGAAGAATGGGTAGATGGGTAGATTACACAATAGAGCAAATATATTCATTGTAAATATCAATTGTGAAATCTAGGTGGCAGGTAATGGGTTTGCTGTATAATTCTGTTAACTTTTCTGTATGTTTGACAATTTTCATAACAAAATATTAGGCCAAAAAGAGCAACAGCAATATGGTGTGATAACATCTATAAAAGAGACCTACACAGAGGACACCCAGCCCAGACTGTGATATGGAAGTTGGAAGTGCAGGAGCAGAGGATAAACAGTGGTTTCTTTTATGCCATGTTAAAGGGTTTAAACTTTATCTTGAAAGCAATGGAAGCCACGGAACAATTTTAAGCAGGGTTGTGACATGATCACACTTTCATGTTAGGAAAATCACTCTGATTGCTGTGTGAATAATGGCAGGAAAACAAGTTTGGAAGCTGAGATCTACTAGGAAACTTACTATGACACCAATGAGAGATAAGGCTCTCAAGTACCAGCAATGAGAATGCAAAGTGAAGAAGTCTGAGAAATATTAAGAAGCACAATCAAAGAGCTTAGTACCTAATTGGCCTAGGAAAGTGGAAGAAATGAAGGAGAAAGATGGTACCCAGCAGTCTGCTGAAAAGTATTTAATAACTGTCTCTCTAGGGAAAAAAGTGTATTGTACACATATATGTATACATAAGTTTATTAGAAATGTTATTGATATAAAGAATGTATGGTATAAAATTTTCAAATAATAACAAAATATACAATATTCTCTATTATAAATTCTATATAGCAAACTGACTCATACAGATTGCTTTCATTGATTTTTGAGTTTAATCTGCATTATTATTTTCTCCATCACTTTCTTTGGCCTAGACAATAAATAAGATAGTAATTCAAGGTCTAATTTGTAGCAGATTTCTATTGTGTAAAAAGTCCTACTATGTCAGATTTCAAATTACTAATGTGACATCACTGAACATAGGGTTGGAAAGAGAAACACAAATATATAGCAGCATACCACTATGCAGGATTTCCATCATATAGTTGCCATGGATGCAAACAACTTCAAGTACATACACAATAGTAAGATTTAGTAAATAATTAGGAAGTAATGAGTTTTGAGTATTTATTACTATTGTTTTTAATGTAATTTATTTATTTGTAAGTTAAATATATCATACAACATTTAATAATATCTGTGGTTAACAACTGGCTCACAAAATTTCTGGAAATTTAGCAATTGACCCTCACAAGGTGACATGAGCCATCTTCAGCACACCAGAGACTGTACCTAAGTTGCAGTCTGTGCGGTGCCCTCTTGCCTCTTAAAAGAGTACAGCACACAGGTCTGAGAATTGGTTCTGCCACTTTTTGACGCTGGACCTGTAACTTCTGAAAGCCTCAGTTTCCACATCCGCAAGTGAAGACTATGAGGAGGAGCCCAATAAAAATAAGGATAGCAACAGCAGCATCTGAATCAACAACAAAAATAACACCTCTCTCACAGTGTTGTGGTTAGTATCAAAAGAGCTTTGTAAACAGTAAAAATCCATAAATGTTCTGTAATTTCAAAAACAAATTAAAAGACAAACAACACTAGAACATGTTCATAATATATAGGATCAGTATCCAGAACATATAAGAAAAAGAAAAAAATATGATATGAAATGGCAGTTTTTTAGAAGGGAAATAAGAATGGCTAACAATCATATGAAAAAGCATTGACTCTCGTTAGTATTCATGAAACTGCAAACTAAAAGCACCTAGATATCATATGTTTCTCATTATATTGACAAGTTTAAAGAGAGTAATAAAGGGTTAGCAAGGATGTTGGGAAATGGGACACATGGTGGGAGGGTGATTTGGTAAAATTGCATTACAGAGCAACTTGGCAATATTTGTTAAAAATAAAAATGTGGTTTTCTAGATATACAATCATGTCATCTGCAAACAGGGACAATTTGACTTCCTCTTTTCCTAATTGAATACCCTTTATTTCCTTCTCCTGCCGGATTGCTCTGGCCAGAACTTCCAGCACTATGCTGAATAGGAGCGGTGAGAGAGGGCATCCCTGTCTTGTGCCAGTTTTCAGAGGGAATGCTTCCAGTTTTTGCCCATTCAGTATGATATTGGCTGTGGGTTTGTCATAGATAGCTCTTATTATTTTGAGATACGTCCCATCAATACCTAATTTATTGAGAGTTTTTAGCATGAAGCATTGTTGAATTTTGTCAAAGGCCATTTCTGCATCTATTGAGATAATCATGTGGTTTTTGTCTTTGGTTCTGTTTATATGCTGGATTACATTTATTGATTTGCGTGTGTTGAACCAGCCTTGCATCCCAGGGATGAAGCCCACTTGATCATGGTGGATAAGCTTTTTGATGTGCTGCTGGATTTAGTTTGCCAGTATTTTATTGAGGATTTTTGCATCAATGTTCATCAAGGATATTGGTCTGAAATTCTCTTTTTTGGTTATGTCTCTGCCAGGTTTTGGTATCAGGACGATGCTGGCTTCATAAAATGTGTTAGGGAGGATTCCCTCTTTTTCTATCGATTGGAATAGTTTCAGAAGGAATGGTACCAGTTCCTCCTTGTACCTCTGGTAGAATTCAGCTGTGAATCTGTCAGGTCCTGGACTCTTTTTGGTTGGTAAGCTATTGATTATTGCCACAATTTCAGAACCTGTTATTGGTCTATTCAGAGATTCAACTTCTTCCTGGTTTAGTCTTGGGAGGGTGTATTTGTCGAGGAATTTATCCATTTCTTCTAGATTTTCTAGTTTATTTGCATAGAGGTGTTTGTAGTATTCTCTGATGGTAGATTGTATTTCTGTGGGATCGGTGGTGATATCCCCTTTTTCGTTTTTTATTGCATCTATTTGATTCTTCTCTCTTTTCTTCTTTATTAGTCTTGCTAGCGGTCCAACAAACCCCATTGTCTCAGCCCAAAATCTCCTTAAGCTGATTAGCAACTTCAGCAAAGTCTCAGGATACAAAATTAATGTACAAAAATCACAAGCATTCTTGTACACCAATAACAGACAAACAGAGAGCCAAATCATGAGTGAACTCCCATTCACAATTGCTTCAAAGAGAATCAAATACCTAGGAATCCAACTTACAAGGGATGTGAAGGACCTCTTCAAGGAGAACTACAAACCACTGCTCAATGAAATCAAAGAGGATACAAACAAATGGAAGAACATTCCATGCTCATGGGTTGGAAGAATCAATATCGTGAAAATGGCCATACTGCCCAAGGTAATTTATAGATTCAATGCCATCCCCATCAAGCTACCAATGACTTTCTTCACAGAATTGGAAAAAACTACTTTGAAGTTCATATGGAACCAAAAAAGAGCCCGCATCGCCAAGTCAATCCTAAGCCAAAAGAACAAAGCTGGAGGCATCACGCTACCTGACTTTAAACTATACTACAAGGCTACAGTAACCAAAACAGCATGGTACTGGTACCACAACAGAGACATAGATCAATGGAACAGAACAGAGCCCTCAGAAATGATGCCACATAGCTACAACTATCTGATCTTTGACAAACCTGACAAAAACAAGAAATGGGGAAAGGATTCCCTATTTAATAAATGGTGCTGGGAAAACTGGCTAGCCATATGTAGAAAGCTGAAACTGGATCCCTTCCTTACACCTTATACAAAAATTAATTCAAGATGGATTAAAGACTTATATGTTAGACCTAAAACCATTAAAATCCTACAAGAAAACCTAGGCAATACCATTCAGGACATAGGCGTGGGCAAGGACTTCATGTCTAAAACACCAAAAGCAATGGCAACAAAAGCAAAAATCGACAAATGGGATCTCATTAAAGTAAAGAGCTTCTGCACAGCAAAAGAAACTATCATCAGAGTGAACAGGCAACCTACAGAATGGGAGAAAATTTTTGCAACCTACTCATCTGACAAAGGGCTAATATCCAGAATCTACAATGAACTCAAACAAATTTATAAGAAAAAAACAAACAACCCCATCAAAAAGTGGGCAGAGGACATGAACAGACACTTCTCAAAAGAAGACATTTATGCAGCCAAAAAACACATGAAGAAATGTTCATCATCACTGGCCATCAGAGAAATGCAAATCAAAACCACAGTGAGATACCATCTCACACCAGTTAGAATGGCCATCATTAAAAAATCAGGAAACAACAGGTGCTGGAGAGGATGTGGAGAAATAGGAACACTTTTACACTGTTGGTGGGACTGTAAACTAGTTCAACCATTGTGGAAGTCAGTGTGGCGATTCCTCAGGGATCTCGAACTAGAAATACCATTTGACCCAGCCATCCCATTACTGGGTATATACCCAAAGGACTATAAATCATGCTGCTATAAAGACACATGCACACGTATGTTTACTGCGGCACTATTCACAATAGCAAAGACTTGGAACCAACCCAAATGTCCAACAACGATAGACTGGATTAAGAAAATGTGGCACATATACACCATGGAATACTATGCAGCCATAAAAAATGATGAGTTCGTGTCCTTTGTAGGGACGTGGATGAAACTGGAAAACATCATTCTCAGTACACTATCGCAAGGACAAAAAACCAAACACTGCATGTTCTCACTCATAGGTGGGAATTGAACAATGAGAACTCATGGACACAGGAAGGGGAAGATCACACTCCGGGGACTGTTGTGGGGTGGGGGGAGGGGGGAGGGACAGCATTAGGAGATATACCTAATGCTAAATGACGACTTAATGGGTGCAGGACATCAACATGGCACATGGATACATATGTAACAAACCTGCACATTGTGCACATGTCCCCTAAAACCCTAAAGTATACTAAAAAAAAAAAAAAAAAAAAAAAGAAACAAAGCAAATGAAGAATTTGAAAAAAAATAAAATAAAAATGTGTATTTTTTTCGCTTCCAGGAATATACCCTGGAGAAATTCTAGCACGTTTGTTCAAAAGACATAGACAAGAATGTTTATTCTAATAAAATGTTTGAAACAACCTAAATATTTATCAGTAGGTTGGATAAATAATTTGGGACATAACAACATTGATTTATTTATTCAACAAATATATCTTGTAACCTTTATATGTCCTTAAAATATAATTTTAAATAGAAAAGAAAGCTGTGGAATGATATAAAAATATGATATATTTTCTATAACATTTTAAAACATACAAAATGTTAGCTATTTTACACCTGTCAAATAGATACATCTACATGTTGTAAATCTATAACAAACTTGGATAGGAGGAAACTCACCAGTTTCCTGATAGTGGTTGTCACTGGAGAGAGAAAGGGGAATAGGACTGGGACTGGATACAAAGGGGACTTCAACTCTATTTCTAATGATCTGAGAAGAATTTTTTAAAAACCTGAAACATTTAAATTCTGGGTGGTTGGTATACAGATTTTTGTCATATTACCCTTAATATACATGTTTTTAAATTTTCACAATAAAAAGTACTTTGAAAACCCTTCAACTCTTCAACCTATTAAGCAATAGTTAAAACAGAGTTGATACCATGCCAGTTACACAGATTTATCATTTTGGACTCTACTCCTTAGGCCACCAGATCTCATTAATTCTTATTTTCAGCATTTCTCATGGAGACTTTAATTTTCCACTAGATCGCTGCTTCACTAACTAGAATCCTTAGCGCCTGCAAAATACTCACTCTCCAAATAGCCCTAGAAATCCCAAGTAGACATCTTATATGTACCTATAAACAAACCATCAGTTACCTCAGTCCTGGCAGATAGTTCTACAGATTTCTTCTACATTTTAATTTCTTTCTCTCCTGTACTTGAAGCTCATTCTATCTCTAGACTCATAGGAAATGGGGCAAATTTCTACTTTTTAATGCTTCTTAACTGGCATGCAGCCCACAAAGATCATTCCTTGCTCTGAATTCTTCCAGCATTATTTATGGTACCATTCATCTAACAATGCTTATTGTGTTTTGTACTGAGAAGTGAATATTTTATGTTATATAATAATACTTAAATAATATACATTTCATTAAGGGCAGGAATTTTTTTAAAAATTCTACTTCTTTTATAGTACCCATAGCAATGTATGTAGTCATTCATCAGCAATGATTGTAAAATGAACAACTATTTTAAATATTGTAGCATTGTGTGATTGTCTTCTAAATATCTTTCCAAGATTTTGATGACTTAAACTCGCAAAATTCCTCAAAGTATGTCATGGGAACCCTACGCCTCTGCCTTCATTTTTTCATGATACTTCTGCTAGTGTGTAATTTTAGGCATCTCTATATCCCTTAATTCACTGCTACCCATAGAAGGAGGAGCTAGGTGTATCTCATACTTAGTATAAGTATGTCACATGCAACATTTGGAACATACTTACACTGAAAAAAAAAAACTAATTGCTTATCTGAAATTTAATTTAACTTGGCAGCCTATAATTTTTGTGTATGCTAAATCTAGCAACCCTAACACTGACCCATCTCAGTGTTACGATGGGGGGAGATAGTCTAACATGCATTGATCTAACATCCATTAGTTGATTTTTCTTGAACTAGTGGAGTTAGTATGTTAAAAGTCCTATGCATTGTGACTTCCTCTTTTCCTCTTTTACTATTCAGAATCCAAGGATGGGAGGCAGCAAGTGACAGACACCCTTTGCAACTGTAATACCCCAATGAGAAACTCCAAATCTAGACATGGGTACAGGTACTTAGAAGCTTGGTTTGAGTTGCAGGTCCAAGGCACATTCAGCTTTATGGAAAACTATGCTGATATTTTGATCCCTATGTTTCTGACTACTATGTATATTTCTCAATTAACTCCAAACCCAGAAGAAGAATGTTGAGAATAATTATCAGTGTTAACCCCCATCTCCCTGTGGGTATATGTGGATATAGTTAAAAGTGACTACATTTTAATTCATTCTTTACATACTCACCAATCCGTAACCTCTACCATGTCAAATACATCCAAAGTAAAGAAAAAATTAGGTCAAAAGGAATAATTATCAGTAACTAAGATTTTAAAGAGCTGGTAGGAACACGGATGTTAATTTCAGCCACAAGAAAACTTCATGGAGTCAGTGCTTTTATTAGAACGAATAATCTTAGCCAATTCGATTTAATCATCAGTGTAGATCTTACTTGTATCCAATAATGTCAAGGCCACAGCTCAGACATCAGCATTCTTTATAAGCTATTAAATGGGAGTCTTATTTCCTAGACATTTATATTAAACTTATAAGAAAGGAAAACTCTTAGGCAATAAGACATGTATTTAACAAATACAATTTAGCATTTGTAAACATTAATATAAGGAATCATTTCTAAGTAAACACAGAATGCCTTAGAACTTCAATCAGACAGATAGAATTTAAATGTGTTTGGAGACAAAGTGGAAATGTCAAAGTTTACTAAATTACTAATTTACTCTAAAACCCAAAAAACTAACTTTATTTTCTAAATATGAACTTAGCTTGTTCCAGATAAAACAAAACAAAAACCTTAAGCTGATCACAAGAGATGATTGTTTTCCTAATTAAAATAGTCTCTTCCAGTTAAATTCAGGTCTTGTGGCTCTTCAATATACATTCAATAGTTACACTTATTGCATACTTCCAAAGATGCAGTATAACAGACATGTATTTCCTTGGCTGATGTTAAAAAAACAAATACAGATTGAAGCTTTAACTTTTAAACCATTAAATAAATAATTACCAAGATGCTGGTAATAGTTAATGAAAACTAAGCTGCTTTCTGGAAAGAAGCTTATTTTTGAATCCACTGCATAAACATTCATCACATAGTAATATTGTTGTTAATAGTCTGAGCACTTGCTTAATTGGCACACTATGTAAAAATACTTCTCATGATACATGGTATCATTCCTTTTTCTACCCCAGATTAGAAAAGTGCCTCTTCCTCAAATCTCTTGCTACCTGATAACTGTCAGAATAAGTAGGATGCAATTGACCCTCCATGGAGACATTTAATGTACAAACTGAAGAAGTACAGGCCTCAGCCCTGTGTAACATCTCACTGTTTATGCAGTTAACATATTTGTGTAGAGTTGAAAAATTATTTTTATTTTTCAGTTTGTATTATATTTATTAAAGTTTAAAATTTTAGTTTAATAAAGTGGCTTGCTCATCCTGATTACAGTTAAATGTTACCATTCTGTCGAGTAGAAGTCCATAAGATGCATCATAAAACAACTTTATTTTTCCCCCACTGCTCTTCCTATTGGGGAAGGTGGGCAGGATTTTCCTTGCAACATGGATGAAATCACAGGCAGTGGTCATGAATCTTCGGGTTGGTCTTTGATATAGAAATCACTTCTTTTAAATTTAGTTATAAAAACTCTCTTGTTCCAATAATTTAAATGTTTATCCCAGGTAGTAGCCAATATTCTGAGCTTGAAGTTTCTTCTCTGGAATAATGCAGTAGGAAAGGGGACACGGTCAACTTTTCCATTTCCCCACTTTGCCTCTCTGCCTTCTCCAAACTCAGGAATTGCAGTTTCAGGCCCTTCCAGGTAGAAGACAGGAAAGATCTGCTTAGCTGGTCACTGCCATGCTTTGATTTTGGAAGGTATTCAGGTGATCTCTTTCTCACTGCAGAGCTCTTACGCATTCTTTGGAGACTCTGCTTCACCAGGGATTTCTCATCTGAAGTTCTCTTAATGCTGGCCTTAATGCAAGATCTCTTCTCCAGCAGGTATCAAATACAATCTCTACCTCACACCATCTTGTTCCCAACAGAATACCTCCAACATCTCTCTGCTATGGTCACCTCAGTCCTGGCAGATAGTTCTACAGATTTCTTTAAGCTGACTCTCTTGCCCTTGTAGTCTACATCCCATCTGCAGGGCAAGACTCACATATCCTCTATCCTGACAAACTCTGAGAGTGAAGGTTGTTCCCCACAGGTGCACCTCTCACCTCTTGGCCATTAGAACCAGCCAGCCCCAGTACCTGAGTTTTAAGGCATGGGTCCCAAAGCAGCCCACCCTGTTCCCTACCTACCTCCCTCTTCCAAGATGCACAGATCAAGCTCTCTGTGTGAAACAGCACCTGCCCTTCACCCCCAGATATCTCATAGGGAATTAGGAGTGAGACTCACAGAAAATGAATTTCTCCAAAGAAATCTCTTCCAGACTCTTCTGTTCTTTTATATCTCTCAGAAAGTATTGGGTCTTCAGGTTGCAAAATCTTTTCCAGCTCTGCATGGGTAAGTAGCATCTCACTGAGGAATGGTGTATTCATCACCTATTGTTCTATTCCAGTATAGTAGAGCTTTAGCAAAAACTACAGGTAACAAATTCTATTTTTAACATCCTGTTACACAAACAAATATGCTGTGTATGCACACAAATAAGTGTTGAAAGAGGCACAGAGAAGTGAAAACAATCGTGCATGGTAGGAATATTTGAATTGTATTACATGTCCTTCAATATTGTTTTAACAGTAATATTTTTTAATTTTCAATTGGAATGAAAGCATGTATGTGTTTGAATAATTTTTCACCGTGCGCTCATTTTTTTGATTCCACAAATAATGAGAGAAACAGTGATGATTGTAAAATGTATCCCACCCTCAAGGAATTCACAGTAGAATTCCTTGTAGTTCCTGTAGAACTACAATAATGTAATGTAATATAATAGGTAATAGTATTATAATACTCTGTGTGTGTGTGTGTGTGTGTGTGTGTGTGTGTGTGTGTGTGTAAAGAGATGGGGACTAAGGGAGGTACAGCAAAGTGCTAAGGAGTCCAGATGGGGATAGATGCTACTTCTAGCTGCAGGAGACTTCAAGGAAGGGCTGGAGGGATGTATCTTGAGGGATGGATAGCATTTGATTTTTCTAAGTCTTGGAGAAGGGCATTCTGGGGGTCTGGGGGGAAGGAACAAAAGCATGTTATAAGGAAAGTGCTATGGAAAAGTAATTGGGAACAATTCAGTGGGACAGCTCTAGTATAAATTAAGAAATCAAGTGGGAAAAAATATGTTGGGCCACAGTAGGTAGGGACAACCTCATGTTGATAACCCTTAAAAAAAATTCCAGATGCTTTTATCCATGTTACATGGAGAGAAATATTGACCATTATATGTAATTTACTAATCTTTAAATAATTAACATATACTTACCTCATTTATACAACACATTTAACATCTATTAATTTAGTAAATGAGATTTCTCTTAAGCACTGTTGCAAACTGAATCCCTCTTCTCAAGTTTAAAGTAGAAGATTCTTTGAAATATTTTTCAAAAAGAGGACAAAATATGCCAATAGAACAATGATTATAAAACTGAATAGCATAAAAGTCATCATTAAAAGGCTAAAACTTTGGAAGTAAATTTGTGTCCACATCA
Source organism: Hylobates moloch (assembly GCF_009828535.3). Classification (NCBI taxonomy): domain Eukaryota; kingdom Metazoa; phylum Chordata; class Mammalia; order Primates; family Hylobatidae; genus Hylobates; species Hylobates moloch. Next base: position 161,886,874 of record NW_026652276.1, on the reverse strand, counting down.
TGCCTGTCCTGATTCTAATTCTGGTTCTCTTTATGCTTCTGGGTTTTTTCCCTCTTTCATTGCTTCCTTGGGTTATGATTATACTTAGCCAAGAAAGTCAGGCTTAGCTTCTCAAATGAGCTGCTAATGTTTCCAGGATTTAGAGCATGTGAGTCAAGTCTGTTATCCATCTGAAGATTTTCCAGTTACACATTGTACCTTACATCTGAAATAGTCCAAATAACTGACTCAGGCCAATCAGATATGCTTTGATTTTTCTGTGACCTAATCTTTTTCTCAAAATGACCCTGGTCCTCAATGCAGTCTTCATAGTCTAATAAACATCTACCTCCCAGTTCTTGTTCTGGAAATCTTTTTCTTATTTTACTACCAACAGAAAACTGTTTATATAACTGCTTTGGGTCTAATTATAAAGTTAATCTGATTCATTGAAAATACAAGTTTTTTTTCTCATCTCTCAACCATTATGACTTGCAACACGGACATCTTAAGACTGAGGAGTCTGGATGTTGGTCTATAGGGAATGTTAACCAATGAAAGGCTCTAAGTAAAGGGTCGCTTCAGGTATGCTTCAGAGTAATCAATCTGGCCTCACAGAGGAGAAGGATTAGAGTAAATGAGTAGGAACCAGGAAGCCAGAGGCCAACTGGGGAGACTACCGTCTTGGCGAGGAGTAATTAAGACTTAAAGCAGGGCAATAGCTGTGGGAGCAGAGACATCGGCAGAATGTAGCCACATCATCTGTTTCAAAATCCCAAATGTGATTTACTCAAGTCTTGTTCAATGAGGGGTAGAGATCAGGCAGTAAAATGACTGTGGTTTTACTGGGACTAACGATGCCAATTTGAGAACAATTTTGATAGCTGCTACTTTAGTGACTCAGTGCGCATTAGAAGAAATGCGCCAAATTACTAACAAAAAAAGCAATGAGCAAGGCAGGAAATGTTTGCATTGCCCATGTTGCAGTTGTCATGCTAAAACTGCTCCAGTTAATAAGGCATCTGATATGCTGCTTGAACCTTATTTGTGCCTTAACTTTGTGGATATAGGATTATGATATGTCTATTATGGAATTTAGCATCCTAATCCTTCCAATTATACTCTTAAAATAACATTCATTTTTTCTCATTAAAAACATTTTTATATTGTAATGCATATAACAATTACATTCAAATTTAGAAAACACAGAAAAGTATAATGAAGAAAATAATGATCACTTTTAAACCTACCACACAGAGAAATATGTTAAAACTTACCCTTTTAAAATAAGGCTAGGATCAGTATAATTATTTCATCCAATAATATTTCATTCCTGTAACAGTAAACCATAGTGCTTTCTCAATCTTTAAATAATTTCCTAAAACAGGGGTCAACAAGCTAATCCAGCCTGCCACCTGTTTCTGTAAATAAAGTTTTGCTGGTAAAGAGCCATGGCTATTTGTTTATGTACTATCCATGGCTGCCTTTGCACTACAAGAGCAAAATTGAATAGTTGTGACAAACGCAGCATAGCCTGAGGAGCTGGAAATATTTACTATCTGGCTCTTTACAAACAGTTTGCTAATTCCTGCTTTAAAAGATTATTTTAATGACAGCATATAATTAGATCAAAAGGCAGTTCCCTTGGAGAGTGCACGAGCCAGTGGTTAGAAGCACAATGCTGGCGCCAGATTGTCTGGGTTTGTATCCTAGCACAACCATTTAAGAAATGTATGAGCTTGCCTAACTTATTTCACCTCTCTGTGCCTCAGTTTTCTCATCTGCAAAATAGGAAAAATAAAAGTGTTATCCTCATAAAGTTGTGATGAAGATGTGGTGAGGCCTGTGATGCGCCTCCAGATTTTCCTTCGGTCATTAGTGACTTCTTCCTTCAGCTGTGGGGAGTGCTGCCAGCAGACAGCCCTCAGCTGTCAGCTTTCTTTGGGGACTGCCTTACCCGAGGAAATTGCCTCACTCAAAATCATGCCTCCTCCAAGGGACAGTTCACATTCAATGACACATCCACATAAATGGAATAGTATAAAGGTCTGTGCCCCAGCCCCCAACTCAGGACAACTCTGAAGCACCAGTCTAATTCCAGAGTTACCCATGGGCTGGCTGAGGCCTTTTTTGGCATTGCATAGCTGCTCAATTTCCCCCTTTGCCTAATCTCCCTTTTTCCTCCTCCCATCCTCAGGTGCTGATCCCAACAATACTCCCTAATGAATATGCTACATCCTAGTCTCCATCTTAGAATCTGGTTCCCAGGAAACCTAACCTGAGATAGTATGTTAAATGAGTCTATATTTAAAATCTCTGACATGTAATAGATGCTATATATTTATATAATTTTTTCTTAAATAAACAAATAATCCAGTGGGAAAAAGTGAAATGGAAATACAAGTTTAAGGAGAAAAAATAGAACAATGTAAAATTTCCTACAATTGAAGAATAACTTAATCATAAAGTTTTTGTTAAAAAAATTAATTATATACATCAAGCAGTGGTTATTTTTGAGACAATCCACATTGACAACTTTGAAATATTCCGATGTTAATATTTATTTATTTTTAAAAATCTTTTTTAAAAAGGTGTACTTTTCTTTTTTTTTTTTTTTTTTTTTATGAAACAAATATTTTTATAGATTCAATTACAGGCAGCACTAAACAATCATTTCTTGGGAAAGATGAACAAAGACAGTGTAAGGATGAACCCTGCTTATCACTAGGCCATAACTTAGAGGCTGTTACTAGACTGAGAAGACTAAAATCAGAGTTCATCTATACCAAGAAAACTAGAATTTGTAGAGCAAAATGTCCGAAAAAAAAAAGAAGACTTACATAAAAAGAAAACCCAGAGAGGCAGAGTTCTTGCAGGTCTTCTGCTGGCTGTTAATCTGCATATCCATGTGAGATAATTATGTGAAGTTTAGAAGAAAGCATAGGAACAAAACTATTCTCTGTACATGCATCTACAATGCTAATTGGGCAGAGTACTTTGACTTTGTTTCTGGGCAAGAAACATAGCATGATCTTCCTATTATTTCTTTAGTTATACTCAGTGTCTGAAATGTATGAGAGTGCCTTAATGGCTTAGGTTGTAGTTATTTTAAGAGCCTGGGATGAGACTTTGCTGGGGTTTGGTGTGCTGTTCAGGACTGTACTCAGGCTCCTGGGTAGCATCAGAAGACAGCGGGCTGTGGCAGCTGCACTGGGCAGGTAAGTTCTAGCGGTCCCAGGCAGCATGGAAGGGCCCCACAAAAAGGTGTACTTTTCTTTTAAATAGTATGTGTATATATTTGTGGGATACATGAAATGTTTTGGTACAGGCATGCAATGTGGAGTAATCCAATGCTAATCTTTAAATACAGGGGACAAATACCAATCAGATTCTCATAACATGTTCAGGGTCCACATAAACTGGATTCTGGACCTAGTTCAATACACAAGGGAAAGAGAATGACAGTATAATTACCAATAATTAAACCAAAGCATAATTTTCCAAATCACTTTTAGTAAGTGAATAAATTCTGACATTTTAAAAGTCCAAAGCTACATAAAACTCAAAGCAATCAAACTATCTTTCTACCTGAAATTTTTTTTGAATTTCTGGTGGGAGGGCAAGATGGCTGACTGGACACAACCAGGTGGAACAGCTGCCACCAAGGAACCAAGATGACTGGAGCACGTCTAACAGATCTTCAGAGGGAAGGCACCTAGAGTGGATGGAGGGAAGACACAGAACCTGGGCTGAAGCGGGAAGAAGCTGGGAACCCTGCATGAGGCTACCACACACTGGGACTCATTCCTGGCCCCAGTGACCCCAGGGGAACAGGTGAATTGAACTGGCAAGGAGCAACCCGTTCTCGCCATGGGCCTCTGGAATCCCAGCAGGAGGAGACCCCCTTGACCAGCACAGACACTTGAGTTAGCAGGAAGAGCTGCTTAGAGAAGTGGTAGCGGCAGCACATCAGCTGAGACAGAGCCTAGAGGATTTGGTGCAGGAGCATCTGTAGTGGAGCACAGCCAGGGAAGCCCATCTCCCTAGTCTCAACTTGCTCCCATAAGAGACTTTAGCCCTAGGGAAACTGTGAGATCTGAACTCTGCAAGATGATCTTGCCCTTCAAGTGGGGCCAGTTCAACCTGAACACCTCTTGGTCTGCTGGCCTCTCCCCGGGCCCCAGCCTCCCCACACCTGGTTGCAGAGCAGCCTCAGGTGCCCTGGGGACCCACTTCACAGCTCCTGTACTGGCAGCTCATGCCTGGCTGGCAGCCAGCTCCAGAGGGGTGGCCCTCCATGGCCATGCACCAGCCTGCCTGCTCCCTTCCTACATTGCAGTTTCCCCCAGGCTCACAGCAAGCCCCCACATTGCTTTCCCAGAGCACATGTGCATGAGCAGATTTTGCCTTCCTTGCCCACCCGTGCAGGGTGTGCAAGCTCCCTGCCCTGCTACTGCTGCAGTGAGAATGCACTCCACCCCACCTCCCCACCACCACCACCATTGCAGTTGGAGCCTTGGCAGGCATAGAGCCAGCCAGCCATCCGTACTCCCACCAGTGCCCTGCCCTTGTGCCAACACTGCCCTCGGAATGAAACTAGGCACAGAGAACAGTGGATCCTCCCCTGCCCTGAGGGACCACCGTTGCCTGCAGCACACAGAGAATACACACAGACCTGTGCCCACCAGCACCCCACCCCCATGCTAACACCACCACCAGCCTGACTGCATGCACAGTTGCCAGCAGGGACCACCCCCACCCCCACTAGTGGTGCTGCCTCTGCCGCTGTGATGAATGCCCACATGGAGGCAAGCACCCCAGCATCTGTACCCTGCTGCAGCCAACAAGCATATACCTCACTATGCTTCCACTGCCACTGCTGCTATCATGTGTGAACGAGGATGGATCCCAGTGTTACTGCACTACAAAATGCTTTGGCTAACACCACCCATTAGAGTGTAGTGAACAGCAATCCAAACCACCTCAGCTCCCCACCCCAACCCCCCATACAGTGGATTCCTAACCTCAAGGATCCAGAGAACAACATTAGGGCCCGATACAAGTCCCCCAGAGAGAGAACACACAGTCTAAGAGTTGAGAGCTTCAGCATTGGCCCCCTAAAATCTTCCAAAAACAAAGCCAGTTGACTGAATCCATCTTATACCACAACCAAATCCTCAAGGTCATCATACTAGATGAAAGAAAGAAAAAAACACCCAAAGGTCAGCAACCTCACAGATTAAAGAAACATCAACTCACAAAGATGAGAAAGAACCAACCCAAGAACTCTGACAACTCAAAAAGCCAGAGTGCCTTCTTTCCTCCAAATGACCACAGCACCTCTCCAGCAAGGGTTCTGAACAAGGCTGAGATGGCTGAAATGACAGAAATAGAATTCAGAATATGGATAGGAACAAATACTAGCCTTGAATGTAAATGGCCTCAGTTCCCCAATTAAAAGGCAAAGTGGCAAGCTGGATAAAGAAACAAGATCCATTGGTATGCTGTCTTTAAGAGACCCATTCACATGCAATGATACCCATAGGCTCAAAATTAAGAAATGGAGAAAAATCTACCAAGCAAATGGGAAACAGAAAAAAATCAGGGGTTGCAATCTCAATTTCAGACAAAACAGACTTTAAACCAACAAATATCAAAAAAGATAAAGAAGGGGATTACATAATGGTAAAGAGTTCAATTCAACAAGAAGACCTAACTGTGCTAAATATATATGCACCCAATATATGAGCACCCAGATTCATAAAGCAAGTCCATAGAGACCTTCAAAGAGATTTATATTCCCACACAATAATAATGGGAGACTTCCACATCCCACTGACAGTATTAGACAGAGCACTGAGGCAGAAAATTAGCAGATATTCAGGACCCAAACTCACCAATAGATCAAATGGACCTGATGGACATCTACAGACCTCTGCATCCAAAAGCAACAGAATATATATTCTTCTCATCACCACATGGCGCATACTCTAAAATTGACCACATAATTGGACACAAAACTCTCCTCAGCAAATGCAAAAGAACTGAAATGATAACAACCACTCTCTTGGACCACAGTGCAATCAAATTAGAAATAAAGACTAAGATATTTGCTCAAAACCATACAGTTACATGGAAATTGAATAACCTACTCCTGAATGACTTTTGGGTAAATAATAAAATTAAGGCAGAAATCAAGAAGTTCTTTGAAACTCGTGAGAACAAAGATACAATGTACCAGAATCTCTGGGACACAGCTAAGGCAGTGTTAAGAGAAAAATTTATAGCAATAAATGCCTGCATAAAACAGTTAGAAAGATCTCAATTTAACAGCCTAACATCTAAAACAAAAAGAACTAGAGAACCAAGACCAAACTGACACCAAAGCTAACAGAAGACAAGAAATAACCAAAATCAGAGATGAACTAAAGGAGATTGAGACACAAAAAAAATTCAAAAGATCAATGAATCCAGGAGTTCTTTTTTTAATTAACAGAATACACTACTAGCTAGACTAATAAAAAATAAAAGAGAGAAGATCCAAATAAACACAATTAGAAACAATAAAAGGGGCATTACCATCAATTCCACAGAAATACAAATAACCGTCAGAGAATATTATGAACACCTCTATGTACATAAACTAGAAAATCTAAAAGAAACAGATAAATTCCTGGACACATACAACCTCCCAAGACTGAGCCAGGAAGAAATTGAATCCTTGAATAGACCAATAACAAGCTCTGAAATGGAATCAGTGGCTACCAATTAAAAAAATAAAAAAATAAAAAAAAAAGCACAGGACCAGACAGATTCATAGATGAATTCTACCAGAGCTGGTTCAATTCCTACTTGAAACTATTAAAAAAACTGAGGCAGAAGAACTCCTCTCTAACTCATTCCATGAGGCTAGCATCATCCTTTTGTTGTTGTAGAGACACAACAAAAAAAGAAAACTTCAGGTCAATATCCTTGATGAACCTTGATGCAAAAATCCTCAACAAAATACTGGCAAACCAAATCCAGAAGAACATCGAAAAGCTTATCTACCATGATCAAGTAGGTTTTATCTCTGCAATGCAAGGTTGGTTCAACATATGCAAATCAATAAATGTGATTTGTCTCATAAATGGAACTAAAGACAAAAACCACATGATTATCTCAATAGATGCAGAAAAGGCTTTAGATAAAATTCAACACTGCTTCATGTTAAAAAACTCTCAATAAACTAGGTATGGAAGGAACATACTTCAAAATAATAAGAGCCATCTATGACAAACCCACAGCCAACATGATACTGAATGGGCAAAAGCTGGAAGCATTCCCCTTGAAAATCAGCACAAGACAAGATGCCCTCCATCACCACTCCTATTCAACATAGTATTGGAAGTCCTAGCTACAGCAATCAGGCAAGAGAAAGAAAGGGCATCCAAATAGGAAGAGAAGTCAAATTATTCCTGTTTGCAGATGACATGATTCTATATGTAGAAAACCCCATAGTCTTTACCTAAAAGCTCCTTCAGCTTATAAATGACTTCAGTAACGTCTCAGGATACAGAATCAATGTACAAAAATCAATAGCATTCCTATACACTAACAACAGTCAAGCCAAGAGCCAAATCACAAACACAATCTCATTCACAATTACCAAAAAATAATAATAAAAAAGAATAAAATACCTAGGAATACAGCTAACCAAGGATGTGAAAGATCTTTCCTAGGAGAACTACAAAACACTGCTCAAAGAAATCAGAGATGACACAAACAAACGAAAAAAATGTTCCTTGCTCATGGATAGGAAGAATCAATATTGTTAAAATGACCATACTGCCCAAAGCAATTTAGAGATTCAATGTTATTACTATTAAACTACCAATGACATTCTTCCCAGAACTAGAAAAAAACTATTTTAAAATTCATATGGAACCAAAAAAGAGCCTGAATAGCCAAAGCACTCCCCTGAGCAACAAGAACAAAGCTGGAGGCATCATGCTACCTGACTTTAAACTATACTACAGGGCTACAATAACCAAAACAGAAAGGTATGGGTACAAAAACAGACACATTGACAAATGGAACAGAATAGAGAGCCCAAAAATAAGGCTGCAAACTTACAACCATCTGATCTCCAACAAAGCTGACAAAAATAAGCAATGGGGAAGGGACTCCCTATTCAATAAATGGTGCTGAGATAACTGGCTAGCTATATGCAGAAGATTGAAACTGGACCCCTTCCTTATACCATATACAAAAATTAACTCAAGATGGATTAAAGACTTAAATGTAAAACCCAAAACCCCTAGAAGACAACCTAGGCAATACTATTCTGGACATAGGAATAGACAATGATTTCATGACAGACACCAAACACAACTGCAATGAAAGCAAACATTGACAAATGGGACCTAATTCAACTAAAGAGCTTCTGTGCAGCAAAAGAAACTATCAACAGAATAAACAGACAACCTGCAGAATGGGAGAAAATTTTGCAAACTATGCAACTGACAAAAGTCTAATATCCAGCATCTATAAGGAACTTAAACAAATTTACAAGCAAAAAACAAAAATCCTATTAAAAAGTGGGCAAAGGACATGAACAGACACTTTTCCAGAGAAGACATACATGTGGCCAACAAGCATATGAAAAAAAAAAGCTCAACATTACTGATCATTAGAGAAATGCAAATCAAAACCACAGTGAGGTACCATCTCACCCCAGTCAGAATGGCTATTATTGAAAAGTCAAAAAATAACAGATGCTGGCAAGGTTGCAGAGAAAAAGGAATGCTTATACACTGTTAGTGAGAGTATAATTTAGTTCATCCATGGTGGAAAACAGTGTGGTGACTCCTCAAAGACCTAAAAACAGAACTATCATTTGACCGAGCAATACCATTACTGGGTATATACCCAAAGGAATATAAATTATTCTATTATAAAGACACATGCCCATGTATGTTTGTTGTGGCACTATTCACAATAACAAAGACATGGAATCAACCTAAGTGGCCTGGTAAAAAGAAATGTGGTAAATATACACCATGGAATACTATGCAGCCATAAAAAAGAATTAGATCATGTCCTTTGCAGGAACATGGATGGACCTGGAGGCCATTATCCTTAGCAAACTAATGCAGAAACAAAAAACCAAATACCGCATGGTCTCATTTATAAGCAGAAGCTAAAAGATGAGAACATATGGACATATAGAGGGAAACAACAGACATTAGGGCCTACCAGGGGTGGAGGGTGAGACGAGGGAGAGAATCAGGGAAAATAACAGGTACTAGGCTTAATCCTTGGGTAACTAAATAATCTATATAACAAACCCCCATAACATGAGTTTACCTATATAGCAAACCTGCACATGTACCCCTGAACTTAAAATAAAAATTTTAAAAATCTTCCTTGTCCTATTTAAACATAATTCTTGGTATTGCGGCAAATCTGAATTCACATGATATGCTTTGTCAAATTTTTCCAAAAACCTTTTTTTTTTTTTTTTTTTGAGACAGAGTCTCGCTCTGTTGCCCAGGCTGGAGTGCAGTGGCAATCTTGCTTCACTGCAACCTCTGCCTCCTGCATTCAAGCGATTTTCCTGCCTCAGCCTCCCAAGTAGCTGGGACTACAAGTGTGCACCACCATGCCTTGCTAATTTTTGTATTTTTAATGGAGACAGGGTTTCACCATGTTGGCCAGACTAGTCCTGAACTTCTGACCTCGGGTGATCCACCTGCCTCGGCCTCTCAAAGTGCTGGGATTACAAGCATGAGCCACCACACCCAGCCCTGTTTTGCTTATAATTTAAAGATTTAAAAAATATTAGAAATCATATACTTGAAAACTATGTAAATTTATTTTGACAATGTTAGATGTAATCCCAAAATGTATGAAGAAATGCACTGATTTAAAAATTTATTTGGGGATATGCTAGAAAAGTTTTTGAAGGCCATTATTTTAAGATATCTCAGATCTTCTGATCTTCAACCTTTGTGAAAAGATTAACTAAGCCATGGCACATGTTTACAGGGCCTTCATTTCAGCTTGATACCTCCTCAGCCTCCATCTAAAAGCAAAACTTGCTCTCAGGTACAAACTGATTTTGTGCATGTGGAAATAAAAAGAATTAGGATTAGCCAGTCACAGACTTCACAAAATGTTCCAGTACTTTAGTAACTGAATTGCTGCCAGGAGCAGCTGTAAATAAGAAAGAAATTCGATGTCCTTCAACTGCAATCCTTTTTGTTTTAAAACCACAACAAAAATCCTGTCCTGGATCACCACAACATAAATGAAGAAGCTTAAAAAGAACATCCTGGCCAAGCATGGTGGCTCACGCCTGTAATCCCAGCACTTTGGGAGGCTGAGGCAGGCAGATCACCTGAGGTCAGGAGTTCAAGACCAGCCTGGCCAACATGGTGAAACCCCATCTCTACTGAAAATATAAAAATTAGCCAGGCGTAGTGGCGCATGCGTGTTATCCCAGCTAGTCAGGAGGCTGAGGCAGGAGAATCACTTGAACCCGGGAGCCAGTGGTTGCAGTGAGTCGAGACTACACCACAGCACTCCAGCCTGGGCGACAGAGCGAGGCTCCATCTCAAAAAAACAACAATAAAAAAAAATCCTATTAGGAATACAAAAGCTTAAATTAAAAACAAACGAAATACTGAGACTGAACTACAGCAGCCCTAGGATCTATTATAAAACGCATGTTTAGTAAAGGCAAACACTAGTAAACTAGTGTAATCTCAGACCAGTCTGTCAAGTTCTCTGCTACGGTTTACTGTTTCCAAAGATACAAAGCACTCACTCGACTCAGTAAATATTTTTTGGATACCTATGCAACAGGTGCGAAAGGAAATCCAAAGTTCTATGCTAAAAGATTGCTACTCGCAAGGATCTTGGTTTAGTAGAGAAGGGGAATCAGTTTCCAAAAAGACTGAGAAAAGTGTCACTTATTCCTGTGAGGGGCTTTAGAAGAACTAGCGGCAATATGAAAAAATATATACTTTCACAAAGCTTGAGTGGAAAAGAAAGTTGCAAAAGGGACATTAGCTGGAGGAGGATGTAGAATAAATATGTTGTTTTAGGATTTATTCAATATATTTTTATTGACCACATTTATTAAGTACTGTTTTACATCCTGGTGATTAAGCAGAGAATAAAATAGAGCCCCTCTGTTTTAGTTAGGGAATTGGATTAGCTGCTCTACCAGGTCCAAACAAACAACGATTTTTAAAAGAACAAAGTTTATTTTCTCTTGCATAATGGTCCAGAAGTCTGTGGTTGACCCAAGGGAGGAGGTGCCCCAGCTCCCTTAGATTAGTTTGGGACTTAGGCTAGTGAGAACAGCTTTGACTTCCTTAATACATGGCTTCCATTTCCAGTCTGTATTTCTTTTTGCCATTTGCCAGACAGCAAGAAGAGGGAAGAGAAAGTGTATAGCAAGCAGCTTTCCTTTTAATGGACATGATCCAGTTCTACTCACATCTTACAGGACATAACTTTTTGATATAGCCTTAGCTTGCTGAAAGGGAGGCCAAGGAATGTCATGTCTAAGTAGGTCACCAAGTGCCCTGCTCAAATTCGAATGTGTTATTTCCTCTTACTAAAAAGAAAAAAAATGCAGAATGAAAACTGGGGATAAAGAGAAGACACAGTCTAGAAGAAGACAACTATAGGAAAGTAAAGAGAATGCGATGTATGTGAAGTTGTGGTGTCATAAAGACAAGAACGAAGGAGCTAATTTATAGGTAGTCAGTGACAAGTGAGCAGAGTCTTGAGTGAAGGCAGAGTATGAGTCATGTAGATTTCTGCATTCGAGACAGAAGGAATAGCTAGTGAAGAAGCCCTGAGGCAAGAGCATGCTTGTCATGTTTAAGGAACAGTGAAGTCACGGTGATAAAAGACAAACCAGAAGAAAGTGATGATATGGAACCAAGTGAATGAGACATATCGAGAGAGGAAGTAGTCTAGAACAACAAAAGTTGCAAAGGTGAAGCTTTGGCCATTGAAACTGGCAGCATGGAGCTCACAGGTGACCTTGACAAGTGGCAGTTTTGTGGCATGGTGGGCATGAAGGACTGAATGGAGTGAATTCAAGGGAGAGAGGGGGAAGTGGAATTACAGAGAGCAAATATGATCCTCTCCTTTGAAGAGAAAATGGGAATGACTTGAGTATGTGTTGAAGGTAAAGAACAGTAGAAATGGAGAGGCTAAGATACATGGAAGTGGAGTAATTGATGGTGCAAGGTCTCGGGAGATATACACGGGGGTTCCTCCTTTTACTCTTCGTCACCTAAAAGAAGATAAGAATGGTAGTGAATCAAGATGTTGGAGGAGGGAAGGAGGAAGTAGTGGGAGGCTGTGGAAATTCTAGCTAATAGTTTTAATTTTCTTTTCTGAAGTAGGAGGCAGTGTCATCTCCTGAGTGCAAGCAGAAAAGTTGTCTTCAACTATGTATAGTAGGAGTGGATAAGGAAGAGATTTGTATTGATCTGAGGTTTTGTGTGGGGGTTAGAGGCCAGGGTCAAAACCACTGAGAAGATTGGCAAGATAGTGTTTGAAGTGATGAATACTGTCGTGTCTCCTCTCAGTAATACAGCACTTTCTTCAGCCTACACTCTTCTAATGGCAGGATTGGAAAGGCAATACTTTCCCCAAACTCATCATCTTATCAAAAACCTCTGCCACGAAGATCATCAGGACTAAGCTCATTATACTGTTTACAGCCATCACCACCACAAGCCCAAGACCACCCACTTTTAAGCATGAACAGACAAGCAAAGACTGTCAGACATCTGAAGACTGCCTCGAGGTCAGACTCGTGACACCTGAGGCAGCACCATTCACTCACTTTTGGGAACAAAAAACTTGGAATCCTCTTTCACTGTCATTCACTTGTCAATCACCAAGCTCTGTTCATCCCACCTTCTAAATATTCCCCAGGGCACCCACTTCTCTCCATGCCCACTCTCCGTGCTACTGGTAACCTGCGTTTCTATCATCCCTCATTCTGATACTCCATCCCTCATTCTGATACTCTATCCCTCCAGCTCTCTGCGCAAAAACTGATCATATTGGCCGGGCACAGTGGCTCACGCCTGTGATCGCAGCACTTTGGGAGGCTGAGGTGGGCGGATCACGAGGTCAAGAAATGAGACCACCCTGGCCAACATGGTGAAACCCCATATCTCCTAAAAATACAAAAAATTACCTGGGCGTGGTGGTGCGCGCCTGTAGTCCCAGCTACTCGAGGTGCTGAGACAGGAGAATTGCTTGAACGCGGGAGGCGGAGATTGCAGTGAGCAGAGATCGCGCCATTGCACTCCAGCCTGGCGATATAGCGAGACTTTGTCTCAAAACAAAACAAAACAAAACAAAAAACTGATCATACCACTTGCCTGATCAAAAACTTTCGACGACTCTATCATTGCGTTTAGGAAAATGCCATCCAAACTCACCAAACTGGATTCCAACCCCTTTCTGACAGCACCTTAATCTCTCCCCACTTCCTCTGCTCATTCATCCACACCTACTGCCTCCTCACTGCTATGTCCTCTCTCCTGACCCAGCACTTGCTCTTTCTCAGTCCTAGAAGGCTCTTCTCTTCCAGTTCCCACTGCCCTTTTCCCTTTCCTGGCTAATCCCATACTCATCCTTCTTGTCTCAACCTAGTAGTCCTTAAGGAAGCTTTGCTGACCCCCGACACTGAGCGGGCGTCCCTGCTGTGTAGCACTGTGTTAGCCCTACCAAGTCAAGGCTCTCCTTGCCTGTTTCCTGCCGGAACCCTGTCTTTTTACTTCACTCCTGTCTCCTCAGCATTCCAGCACAGTGCTGGGTACATAACAGGTGCTCAAGACAAGTTTGTGGAATGACTAATGAGTGAATAAATCATTAACCAAATACCTTGGATCTCCTACTACATCATTTGCAAAAAAAAAAAAAAAGTTTAATAGAAATTAAAATGGACCCAGTGAGCTAGAGTGTGTGACCCTGCTTAAAAACGACAGAGTGGTTCTAAGAAGCAGTCCCAGCCTAGGAACCCGGGTATCCGGCCTGTGGACCCACGGGCAGGGCCTGGGGGGTGCACCGTGGCTTTCGGGCGGAAGGCGGGGCCTCCCGGCCAGTGACCCCGCCCCGAGGCGCCTCCTGGGCGGGGAAGGGCGGGGCTCGCGCTGGGAAACTCCCCTTCCAAGGCCGAGGCGCCGCTGCGCGTCCTCCAGGCGTGGTGGTGGGGTCGTGGGCCCCAGCCCAGTGCTCCAGGACACGGGCCGCACCGCCGCGGCCGCCATTTTGCCCGCGTCCGGGCTCCTGCAGCGGGAGGGGCGGTGTCCCGGCCGGAAGCGGCTGTGTGGCGGCCGCGCTGCCACCTCAGGTCAGTGAGTGAGACCCGGCCCGCGTCTCGGCTCTCGGGAGCGCCGCGGCCGCAGCGAGGGGCCCGAGATAGCCTAGATGAAAGGCCCGGGCGTCTCGGCGGGAAGCGCGTTCCGCGCTGTGGGGTAATCGAGCCGGGCGGGCGGCCGGCCGGCCGGGCCTCAGCGGGAGCCACCGGGGGCTGCGGGTGGCCGTGGGACCTGCGGAGACCTCCTCGGGGCTCAGGGAACACGCTGCAGTCTTCGCCGCGGCAGGCTTGTGGGGAGCAGCGTCCCAGCCTTTCCTGGGAGGCTCAGCCAGGTGCCTGGAGCGGGAGAGTCGGACTCAAGATTCCTTCTTTACCTGGAATAGCAGTGTGCCCTGTTCCCGTTGTACCCTCTTAAATACTATACTTCTTAAACGGCCTATCTCCCGGTGAGCTCTGTTCTCTTCTCATACGAGTAATGAAAATTCCTTAAGAAGATGAATGAAACCTCACACATGTTGTGGACTTTGCTGAATTGGTTAGCAAATGACTGCTTCTGCAGGCCTTTTGTATATTTTAAGGGAAATTTGGATATGTGCAGTGCATCTCCTCGAAGATGCTGATGGTGGAAATTTCTTGAAACTGCTCTCGTAATTTGCTGCGGTAAGAAAAGTAAAAGACAACATCAAAAAGCATGTGATTGGATACTTTGTACACTTAGTATTATTGTAATGTGTTGGACTTCACTGTCCAGTAGCCACATGGGATTGAGATGTGCTGTTAAGTGTAAAATACACATCGGATTTCCCAGAGTTGGTGCCAAAAAAAGTAACAATCCTCATTAATAATTTTTGCATTGATTACATATTGAAAGGATAATGCTGTTGATATGTTGGCTAAATAAAATGTGTTTTTAAATTTAATTCCACCTATTTTTACTTTTTACATGTGGCTACTAGAAATTTTTAAATCATGTGGCTCACACTGTATTTCTTTTGGACAGTGCTGTTACAAATATTCTGGTGAATGAACACAGAATCAGCATGGCTTTCCTTTGCTGAGAAATCACTGATGGGAAGTGAGACTTGTTAAACTTGAAAGGTGAGGATATAAATACAAGCTATAATTATTGCAAACCGCACCCCTTCTACACCTAATTTTTTAATGTCTCCAACATTTGGAAAAAACATTAACTTTCAGGGCTGATTAAGGGAATGGTAGTGATACTAACATCTGTGTGATGTGAAGAGCTCATTTCAGTTGATTGTCACAGCTTTGTGAGATGTAAATGGGATAGATTTTATCTCGGTTTTATGGTTTTGGAGTATTACAAGATTTGTTAGGATCTGAGCTGGCGAATGGCTGTAGGATTTCGGACTCTAGATTGTTTTCTTTACACCAGATTCTTGGTGATGTATGTTCATGAGCAAGGAACTGTTTATCCTGTATATCAGATGGTGAAAAAAATACACTTCTTAAAAGGGTGGACATAGATGCACCTCTCTATACAGGGCTACTCTTACGATGTGCAACCTGTGCAGTAGCACAGAGCCCAGCATTTAGAATGGCTAGCACTTAGTTTAATGGCCAGTCTGCTATCACTGTCTTGACGTTTTAAATAATTTTTAAATAAGGGGTCCTGCATTTTTATTTTGCACCACGCCTTGCATATTGTGTAACTGATCCTTTCTCTTTGCAGTAATCTAGGATGGAAGTTGAGACACCTTGGATAAGCACCCAAACATCTGGTCTTCACTTTACTCCTATGTGAAATTAGAAGAATTAGCTAGTCTTTTTTTCTCAAGTTTTGATTCTTTATGAATTACTGTCATCAGATTTTGTGGATGGCAATATAAGTATTTTAGGTGCATAATATTGGAAGAAATGCTAATACTCTCCGTTGAGAGTCATGTAAATCAAAGCTTTAAATTTTATGCTAAAACCCATATTTTGTGTTTTGTAAGATGGATTTTTCTATGTGGCATCAAGATTGCTTACCATAGACCACTGGTATAACGAGTAGGGTTGTGGAATGAAAGCCTAGATAAAAAGTGTGTTTGTTTAAACATTGATTTTTCAATGAGATGGGAAAATGGCCCAGATCTCATGATGTCTCCAATTAAGAGATTTCCTTTGTTTGTGGGGGTATGAGTATGAACCCTTATTTGGCAGTATCTGTTCCTCTTCTTTGCTGTCATAGCTGCTTCCTGTTACATGAGGTGCCCCTCTTCCTCCTCCTCCTTAAATTTTTAAACTCTTTTTAAGGTTGGACTTAATTTTATCACTACAGCGCAGGTTTTTTTTAGACCAGAGACTTCATCGGCTCATGTTTGCTGCTGTGTTCCTAGCTTTATAACCGTGCCTAGAACATAGAAGGTGCCCAATCAATAGTTACAGAATAAATGAAAGTATAATAGCAGACACTTAAATCTTGGCTGGAGCCAACCTCTCCTAGGAAGGGTAGAAGTGGAAGCATGAGGAAATAGATAAAACTTGGAGATAGCAGTTGTGAGAAGTGTCAGAGGGATCATTCAGCACATGCATTTATTTAACAAATGTTTATTAACTTCCTACTAAGTGCCTAGCACTGTACTGGGGACTTAGAGGTACAATGGAACACAAAAAATACTTCACCTGCTCTCATGGAGTGTATAATGCAGTAGAAGAGACAGAGATGGATGATTAAAGGGAAAGAATACTGTTTAATGACAATGTATGTCTGAGTAACCAGACCTCGACTAGGGAGGGGATGGAGGGTGGTTGATGTCAAGGTTGAGCAGGTATTAACTTAGCCCAGAAAACAAGGAACTGTGCTCTAACCAGAGGAAACATAATTTGCAAAGGTATGGTGATGAGGGAGGAGGGTACACTCTAGGAATTGAAAAGGACAGTGTAAAAGGACAGCAAGAATGTTGTGCCACAAGGCCGGTGCAGTAGGCAGAGACCAAAAGCATTTAGGGTTTTGTAGGTTATACTAAGAGCAGCTGGAGACCATTAGAGGGTTTTAAGCAAGGAAGGATAGCCTGGTCAAGGTTGTGTTGTAGAAAGATTTTTACTCTGATATTCTATAAAGCAAAATTTCTGAAGGACCAGGGGAAAGAAGAATAAAAGAAAAGCCTCCAGCACCACACACCAGATATGTTGTATACCTTAATTTACTGAAAACAGTTTTCAGAGGCTTGAGACTATCCTCTGTGTGGTAGCACTTGGAAGCCTGAGTGAGGAGACAAGATGATAAATAATTGGGTTGATCTAGGACTGGGGAAAGGCAAACCCAAAGTGGCAAGGAAATGAACACATTGAGGGTGCTAGTAAGAATATTGAAATGATTGATCTTGGGCTTGAGAAATGCTAAAGAAGGAAATAAAATCAGTATAAGAATTCCTAAATCAGTGGTCCCCAACCTTTTTGGCACCAGGAACCGGTGTCATGGAAGACAATTTTCTCACGGACGAGGGGTGAGGATGTGGTTTCAGGATGATTCAAGCGCATTACATTTATTGTGCACTTTATTTACATTGTACTATACAATGAAATAATTATACAACTCACCGTAATGTAGAATCAGTGGGAGCCCTTAGCTTGTTTTCCTGCAACTAGATGGTCCCATATGGGGGTGATAGGAGACAGTGACATCAGGCATTAGATTCTCACAAGGAATGCACAACCTAGATCCCTCTCTTGCTCGGTTCACAATAGGGTTTGCACTCATGTGAGAAACTAATACTGCTATTGATCTGACAGGAGGCGGAGCTCAGGCAGCAGTGTGTGAGATGAGTGGCTGTAAATAACAGATGACGCTTAGCTCCCTTGCCTGCTGCTCACCTCCTGCTGTGTGGCCTGGTTCCTAACAGGCCAGGGACCAGAACTGGTCTGCGGCCCTGGGAGTTGGGGACCCCTGGTCTAAATTATATGAGTCTATGAAATTTTAGACTGGTAATTCCTAACTGAAACTTTTGCAAGATCAAAAAAGAAAAGCAATTATGTTTGAGTTGAACTATTTAGTGTATCTTTATTAGATTAGTATTTATTAGATTAGTATAATATAGAGTCTATGCCAGGCTCTATATATGAGACTAAGGATAGAGAGGTAAGTGAACCATAGCTTTACCTTATGAGAACTGACAACAGAGTTGTACAGATGCCAATTGCAATGAAGATTTTAAGTATGTTCATTCATTTTGAATCTATTACCTTTTGCCAGCCTCAGTTAGAAACAGGCATTTAAATTTTTGTAGGCAACTTAATTATTGAAACACCATTTTTAACTATAGCTATTTTAGTTTGTGTGCTTCTGCTGCTAGAATATTTATTTTTTTCAAAAATTCTACTTTAACACTTACTCAAAGTTTGTAGAAGCGAAAACTGAAAGAGCCTCTAATGATCACTTAATCCACTTTCTCAGAGTGTGGTGTGTGCATACCACTGGTCATAAACAGGATGCTTTGTAGATAAAACACAATCAAGCCTTTTTAATAGTTATATATTTCAGTGTAGGTTAAAAATATATTTAGCATAGCATACCGTGATTCATGGACCTTATGAAGAGATTAAAGTCAATTTTCAGATTTTAAAAATGAGTCAGTTTAAAGAAAAATATTAATGGCATAAGTGTTACATGACTGAAGTTTGGGAAATACTAATCTAAACCAGCTCCTACGTTGTGTAGATGAGAAAACAAAGGGGTTCCCCACACACAATGACTTTTCTGAGGCATATAACTAATATATGGCAGAGCTAGGACTAGAACTCAGGTTTGTTCTGTACATTCCAGTGTTTATTCTGCCATACGAGGCTGATGCTTATTACTAAAGTTGAAGAAACCGCTATCTTAGTATGACATTGTACTTTAAATCTCCATTGTTCATTACGATGACCACATATGGTTATTTATATTAAAATTTGTTAAAATTAAGATTTAAAATTTGAATTAGTCACATTTCTAGTGCTCAGTAGCTACATGTGGCTAGTGGCTACCATATTGGACAGCATGAACATGGAACATTTCTGTCACTGCAGAAAGTTTTATTGGGCAGTGCTGCTTTAAACTATTGCTTAGGAACATGATTCATAAGTTTTCCCCCCTTCAAAGGGATAATACTTATTAATTTGCTTACCACACTGAAGTCGTTATAACTCTGAAGTTAAGCTGAAGGTACTAGTAACAGTGCAATTAAGATAATTGATCATGGGAAGTATAGCCAGGATGGGATTCTCAGATTCCTACCAGCTCATATTATTGGAAGTGGTTGTTCTTTCTCCTTTTTTTCAATAAATATTTTCTTGAATTCATAGCAGATAGAAGAAATACAAATATATTGAAAAAGAGGGTTCTTGAATAGAGAATTTTCTGACTTTCTGAATAGTTTATTCAACATAAGAATTATATTTTGTTGATATTTTAAAACTTTTTATTTTTAAACATTTTCAGTGAATGGATCTGAGTGGACCCTTTGATCACATCAGTAAACATGAGCGGTACCAAACCTGATATTTTATGGGCACCACACCAGGTTGATAGATTTGTTGTGTGTGACTCAGAACTAAGTCTTTATCATGTGGAATCTACTGTGAATTCAGAACTCAAAGCTGGATCTTTACGTTTATCTGAAGACTCTGCAGCTACGTTACTGTCAATAAATTCAGATACACCCTATATGAAATGTGTTGCCTGGTATCTCAATTATGATCCTGAATGTCTGCTGGCAGTTGGACAAGCAAATGGTCGAGTTGTACTTACAAGCCTTGGTCAAGATCATAACTCAAAGTTCAAAGATTTGATAGGAAAAGAGTTTGTTCCAAAACATGCACGACAATGTAATACCCTTGCCTGGAATCCACTGGATAGTAACTGGCTAGCTGCTGGTTTAGATAAGCACAGAGCTGACTTTTCAGTGCTAATATGGGATATCTGCAGCAAATATACTCCTGATATAGTTCCCATGGAAAAAGTGAAACTTTCAGCAGGTGAAACGGAAACAACATTATTAGTAACAAAACCACTTTATGAGTTAGGACAGAATGACGCTTGTCTTTCTCTTTGTTGGCTTCCACGAGACCAGAAACTTCTCCTTGCTGGTATGCATCGTAACCTAGCTATATTTGATCTTCGAAATACAAGCCAAAAGATGTTCGTAAATACAAAAGCTGTTCAGGGTGTGACAGTAGACCCATATTTCCACGATCGTGTTGCTTCCTTTTATGAAGGTCAGGTTGCAATATGGGATCTTAGAAAATTTGAGAAGCCAGTTTTGACATTGACTGAGCAACCAAAACCCTTAACAAAAGTAGCATGGTGTCCCACTAGGACTGGTCTACTTGCCACTTTAACAAGGGATAGTAATATTATTAGATTGTATGATATGCAGCATACACCCACTCCCATTGGGGATGAAACTGAACCCACAATAATTGAAAGAAGTGTGCAACCTTGTGACAATTACATTGCTTCCTTTGCATGGCATCCAACAAGTCAAAATCGAATGATAGTTGTAACTCCCAACCGAACAATGTCTGACTTCACTGTTTTTGAAAGGATATCTCTTGCCTGGAGCCCAATTACATCTTTAATGTGGGCTTGTGGTCGTCATTTATATGAATGTACGGAAGAAGAAAATGATAATTCTTTAGAAAAAGATATAGCAACGAAGATGCGTCTTCGGGCTTTATCGAGGTATGGACTTGATACAGAGCATGTGTGGAGGAACCACATTTTAGCTGGAAATGAAGATCCACAGCTCAAGTCACTCTGGTATACTCTGCACTATATCCTTTTCATTGTGAATTTTGTGAGGTGAATCAGGTAGAAATGTTCTTGAAGTTTGCTGAAAGGTCAGTCTGTAAATATGCTGAATATTTTATATACAAATACAAGTTACATAATACTAACATTATAAAGTAAAATTGTTCTAAACTTTTGAACTTGAAATACTGCTTTGTAGATTGTGTAGGAGGAAGAAAAGTGTATCTCTGCAATAGAGTCGAACCACCTTATTTACACTGATACTTATTATGAATTGGCTCCAAATCAAAATAAATTTAGCTTTGAAATATTTTGTTATGCATCACTAGTATTTCCTATGCATTTAAATACTTATGAAGCAATACACAGAAGATATGGATCAGAAATCTCCAGGCAACAAAGTATCATTGGTTTATGCAGGAATTAAATCAATTGTAAAGTCATCGTTGGGTAAGAAAATTCTATTTCATTTTCTCCAATATGCTTATAACTTTTGTACTTTTATTTTGCCCCCTATCATTTGGCAGAAATTATCTAGTTATTTCAGGATCATGTACATAATTTTTTTTTGTTTTCTGATTGGATATTTCAGTGTATTGCTAAGTTAAATGCATACTTGTATTTATATCCAAACCCCTTTTTGCAGGCAGTCGTAATTCTCTGAAGTGATGTTGATCTTCTTAAATCTATTCACACGTTTATTCAATGTTATTTTTTTGAAAACCCACTTTGAGAGGTTTTACACTAGACAATTTATAGGTTACTGATTGTTAGTTCAGGTTTTATTGCAACATTTTGCTTCTTAAAAACTAAAAAGATCTCTAATTGAAGGAGATCCCTTTTTATTTTGCTTCCCAAATACTTTCATTGAGCCATCTAACAGCAAGGAGTGTGATATGAAATATGGCCTAACCTGGAGGAATTATACCCGATATAGTCCTTGGTTAATTAGTGAATGAATTAATGTGTGAGTTAATGTAGGATTGAAAATTGGTATGGTAAACTATTAAAGAATAAAGTAAAAGTGACAAAAACCAAATTTTTTTTTTTCTGACTGCTTTAAACAGTTGTTCCTGTTCTTTTACTGGAATTGAATAATGGGTTATATTAGAATTGTAGGTTGAGTATACCTTATCCAAAATGGCTTGGGACCAGAAGTGTTTCAGATATTTTCAGATTTTGAAATATTTGCGTTATATACTTAGAGATTGACCATCCCTATTCTGAAATCCAAAATGCTCTGATGAGCATTTCCTTTCAATATCATCTTAGCACTTAGAAAGTTTCAGATTTTGAAGCCTTTTGGATTTCAGTTTTCAGATTTGGGATGCTCAACCTGTATCTCTGTGATCTAGGATTCGTTCTCTAGCTTTTGGTAAGTCAAATTTGGGCCCAAGTCAAGCTGTTAGAAAAGTAGTTAACATTATTTAGTCAAAGAGCAGTAATAGAAGTAGTAAATCCAATTTGATTTTTTACGGAGCTTGTATCAATACCATACAAACAAAATACAAAATAATAAAATATTTTAGAGTAGGTTAAGTGTTTTAATTAAACTGTTACATCATAGTGTTTTTTTAAGGTCTTTCAAATTACTTTGGTTCACTTTACTGAAAGATGCAGTAGACTACTTACTGATCAGTTTGATTTTATTGTTTTTGTATTAGCCCTCCACCAAAAAAAGTAACCTTTATTATAAATAGTAAAATGAATAAGTTTAGTTAGAAGCTGCTGTTTTTATTAACATAGGTAAAAGGGCACACATACTGTTTTACCCCCACAAATGAACCTGGTACCATGGTTCATGATTTTAGAGCCATTGCCTATTGCTACAAAGAATTAAACACCAAGTTTATAGAATTTATAGTGTCTTAGCTATATAGTAGATCAGGCCACACTGCACTCAGTTATTTAGAGGTTGGTTATTGTGTTTTTTGTATTTTGATATATTTTAAGGAAAAGCCAACCTCTGAGGAAAAGCAAAAGGGGAAAATGTAATATGTTTACGTTTCTGGTGCACTAGAGACAAACTGAGTATCCCACCCCTGTGTCAAAATAGTCTCTACCCAGACTAAAGAAAGACTACTGTTGGAAAGATTTCCTCATTCATCATTCTCTCATTGCTAGGTTTTCAGCTTTTTGTTTTGTTTGGTATAGATATTTTTGTTTCTACTACCCAAAAGTGAAAAGTAGAGAAATACTGTCAAATATGCCACTGTTAGATTTCAGTCTTCTGTTTTATTTGGCCATACCTTTTCCTCTAATCGTATCTCTAATATCAACACATGGTAAGTCAACACATTGAGCCATCTTGTCCACAGTAACCTAATACACAAGTTCATTAGAGCATACAGCTAAATTTGAATTTTGGTAACAAATAGTATATGTATAAGTGCTTGCTATGAATTAATTGCTTTTCCCATGTTACTTTAATTTTTACAACTACAATATGAAGTAAGCTCATTCATTCAGCAAGTATTTATTACATGCATGCTATATGCCAGGAGTTATCCTAGGAACTAGAGAAATAACTCTCAAGAAGATACATAAATCTCTTCCTTCATGGAGATTGAGCAGGATCAATGTCATCCCTGCTCTTGAGGAGTTTATATTCTAGTTTAAAATATAGACAAGCTGGCAGTTACAACATAGGGAAGAACAGACAGTTAATTACAGGAAGGACTCCTAATCTGGTTGCAGGGATTAGAGGTTTCTCAGAGGAGGTGCAGTTAAAGACAAGGTCCAGACAGGGAGCAGCATGTGCAGTGGACCCAGAGGGTAGAGAGCATAGCACATTATTATGGCTGGAACAGAGCATGAGAGAGAAAGTGAGGAAAGAATGGAGGCTAGAAAGGTAAGCAGTGGGCTAACTCAAGAAAGACTTAGAAATCATGTTAAGAATTTAGGGAGATTCATCTTGTAAGACAGGGAAACAGATGGATTTGTGACAGATTTGTGTTTTTAAAAGGATCAAGATTGATAGTAGGGATACCAGATAGAAGCCTGCTGCAAGGAGGCAAGACGTGATGCTATCCTTACCAAGGTTAGTAGCAGAGGAGCTAGAGAAATGTGGATACATTAGAGAATAGGACAAAATTTAATGATTAATTAGATAAAGGGGTGGAGAAGATGGAAAAGTCAAAGATAGCACACATATATTTAGTTTGGGAAACTAGTTAATTTTAATTATGTTAATTAGGAATAACACAGGAAGAGTATTTGGGTTTATTTTGGAGCAAGTTGAAATCAAGATGCTTAGGTAGAGATGTCCTTTGGGCAATAGGATATGAGTTCAAAGCCCAGGGGAGGAATATAATGTATGTTAGAAATAAATGATATTTGATAGAGTAGATGGAGTTGTTTGGAGTAAGAAAGAGATGGCTTAAAGGAGACTGAGGCAGATTGTCGAGAGATGTAGGAGAAAGATCTATATGACAAAAACTGCAATCACTTTTGCACCAACCTAATATACATTCATGTGGACGAGGGAAGAGAGGTCAGTTGTCCGGTGCTCCATGCTTCAGATCCAGCCAAATAAGAACTAAAAAGGACTCAATGAATTTAGGACTAGGAGAAGGTGTTTCATTGGTGGTATGGATAGCAAATTGCAGTTATATTAGAAATTCAGAGTGGGTTGAGGAAATGAAGTCATCGATTATAAATACTTTTTTCAAGGAATTTGACTATATAAAGGAGGACCAAAAGATACTGAATAGGAGGAGACAAATCTGGAGCCAGGAGCTTTGTGTTGCTTTATTTTTGTTTTCAAGATGGGATTAATTTAAGCATGTTTAAATGCTAATTGGAGGAAGCCCATAGAAAGAGGTTAAAGATGCAGAGAGAAGAGAATGAAGCAAAGTTCCTAGAAATGGGAGGGAATGGGATCCAGAGCACAGGTTTCTTTAGCTTTAGATACAAGGGTGCACACCTCCACATTTGCCAGAGGAAAGGGGAAAAGGATGCCGTATGCAGGATGTTTAAGTTTCAATAACCAGAGGCTGAGGGATTTCCCATTTTATGGCTCCTGTTGAGAAGGAGCAGGGAGGTTGTAGGAAGAGGATATGGAGAAGAGGAGAGACAGCTGTCTTGAGAAACAGGGGAGGATTACTGGGTAACATTATTTTACCAGAAGGTAGAATAAAGGACAGTAGGGCAAGATAATTAAATATATTGGCAAGAGAGTGATTCACTTGACCCTTGGGATCTTATTTGGATAGAGATGAAAATGAAGACAGGATAAGACTGATAAGTAAAAATAATAGTGGTGAAGACACTGCGAGGTTGTGAAAAATATAAGGAAGTGAGATTTTTGGAAGGCTACGTGGTTGTGGTTAGAAAGTAGGTCTTTTGGAGGAGGACAGTTTCGAGTGTGGCTGTGAAAGGAGTACCTAAAGTCTTGGAGGTGTAGACCACTGGAGATAAGGAAGCAAAGGAACTGAGGCTAGTTTACTGAATGGGCTAAGTGTTTAAATCAACCAGAATGAGAAAAATGCATGCTATTGAGGGAATCTCTTCTACAGACATGTATAGCAAGTTCACAGTGTTATTAGTAGGTATAATTCCTTCCTTTTAAGATGGCAGAAAGTTGTATAAAAAATATTGGCCTGCTTTAATCCATCATGAAAAGAATATTTTTCATGCTTAAAGAGTAAACTCTACAGTTCCCGCTACTCAGGAGGTTGAGGTAGGAGGATCGCTTGGGCCCAGGAGTTTGAAACCAGTCTGGGTTACATAGAGACCCTGTCTCTCTTTTTTTTTAAAACAAACAAAAAGGTAAAATCTAATCTAGAGAACTGAGAATTTGTCTATGCAAAATGACTTCAAGGGGCAAAATAGCTAGGATTTCTTATAAACTGGATAATTGTATTGCTTAGTTACTACATAGATACTAAAATGAAACAAATTAGTAGCTACAAAGAGCATAGTGTCTGATTGCTGATTTGAAAGAAATGTTTAAATCCTAATTTTTGTTTTTGGAGACAGAGTCTCTCTCTCTGTCACCCAGGTTGGAGTGCAGTGACACAATCTTGGCTCACTGCAACTTCCACCTCCTGGGTTCAAGTGATTTTTGTGCCTCAGCCTCCTGTGTAGCTGGGATTACAGGCGCATGCCATTACACCTGGCTAATTTTTGTATTTTTTGTAGAGACAGGGTTTTGCCACATTGGCCAGGCTGGTCTCAAACTCCTAACCTTGAGTGATCTGCCTGCCTCGGGCTCCCAAAGTGCTGGGATTACAGGCATGAGCCATCGTGCCTGGCCTAAATCCTGATTTTTAATGTTTAAATAAACTTGTTTTCCTTGCAGCCATCAGTAAAACGTTTTCTATTATTTATATATAGGACAGTCTCAAATTTAGGAGATACAATTTTGTTACTTTAGTGTTACATAACATGCATAAATATATTTTACTTCATTTTCAGAGATATATTAAAAATTTATATATATGTTAAACTCATAACTATAAGTTAAAACCCATGCCGACATCATATTGCTTATTTGATAATTCTGATAATCAACTGTAGCATAGTTATCAATAAAAGGATCTCTAAGCAGAAAAAATATGTGATACAATAACCATGTTCTTAACATGCAGGAGTTATTAATATTTCCACCTCCTAGCAGTGACCTCTTTGAATTCATTTTCAGTCATCTACTGCATAATGACATTTCTGTTAACAATCGACGCATATATAATGGTGGCCCCATAAGATTTAATACTGTATTTTAACTTTACCTTTTCTGTGTTTAGGTATTCAAATACTTAAAATTGTGTTACAGTTGCCTGCAGTATTCAGTACAGTAACTTGCTGTAAAGCAGAGGTCCCTGGACCACATTGGAAGAATTGTCTTGGGCCACACATAAAATACACTAATGATAGCTGATGAGCTAAAAATAAAAAAGTTTTTAAAAAATCCCCCCAAAATCTCATAATGTTTTAGGAAAGTTTACAAATTTGTGTTGGGCCGCATTCAGAGCTGTCCTGGGCTGTGGGTTAGACAAGCTTGCTTTATAGCCTAGGAGCAACAGGCCCATGTAGCCCAGGTGTGTAGTGGGCTATACCATCTAGGTTTGTGTAAGTACATTGTGATGTTCATACAACAACGAAATTGCCTAATGACACATTTCTCAGAAGGTATCCCTTCTGTTAATCAACTCGTGACTGTATTGTTCTCTATTCTGTTCCATGACATGATTTCTATAAAATAAAAACTCTTAAGAAATTAGAATATTATTATATTATTAGGCTGTAAGGAATCATTTGAAAAATAAATTGCTGATTTTTGCTCACCTGCTTTAAAATTGTATTATCACTAAATACCAGCTTTAAATCCAAAATTTATAGGAGCGATATGAAAATACACACCTTATAATACATCTCAGCCTCTACCTAAAATTAAATGACTGCATTCTGCCCTGACAATTTAAATTTGTTATTCAGAATGAATGTTTTAATTTTTTAAATAAGTGTTTTATTAACTTTTATCATTAATCGCTAAAAGTTTTCACATTATAGTCCTTAAAAATCCACTTTCATAAGCTAAAAGTGATTTTGTCTTTAGGCTGACTCCCCTCATAGTTGCAAATAAAGTAGCATGCTGCTTCTTTTTAGTGGGTAGGAAGTGCTGTTAAAGTAAGAAAACTTTTTGGAAGTTTCCTCTTAACTCCTTGACCTGAATTGGCAATAGTTTCCAATAGTCAGGTTAAAAATAAGTAACTTCAAGTGGAATTATTTAACTATTTTTTGAATTTCCAAAATTTTACAAATAACACATCTTGAAACTTTTTCATAAAGCAGTCGGATATAATTTAAAATATGTACTAACATGCATAATATTTTAGACTTGCCACACCCTAAAATCAGATAATCACACAAGGTTTTTTTTTTTTTTTTTAGACGGAGTCTCGCTCTGTCGCCCAGGCTGGAGTGCAGTGGCACAATCTCGGCTCACTGCAAGCTCCACCTCCCGGGTTCACACCATTCTCCTGCCTCAGCCTCTCCGAGTAGCTGGGACTACAGGTGCCCGCCACCACGCCCGGCTAATTTTTTGTATTTTTAGTAGAGACGGGGTTTCACCGTGGTCTCGATCTCCTGACCTCGTGATCCGCCCGTCTCGGCCTCCCAAAGTGTTGGGATTACAAGCGTGAGCCACTGTGCCTGGCCTCACACAAGGTTTTTAAAAGTATGAATTAGGTATAAAAGACAGTTTAGACCTTTGACTATGTACTATTTTACCTTTTTTTTTTTTTTAAAGAGACAATCTCACTCTGTCACCCAAGCTGGTGCGATCTCAGCTCACTGCAACCTCCGCCTCCCAGGTTCGAGCGATTCTCCTGCCTCAGCCTCCCGAGAAGCTGGGACTGCAGGTGCACACCACCACGCCCGGCTAATTTTTGTATTTTTAGTAGAGACCGGGTTTCGCCATGTTGGCCGGGCTGTTCTCGAACTCCTGACCTCGGGTGATCCACCCGCCTCGTCCTCCCAAAGTGCTGGGATTACAGGCATGAGCCACGGTGCCCGGCCTAAAATTTTTCTTCCAGCACTTTGGGAGGCCGAGGCGGGCGGATCACGAGGTCAGGAGATCGAGACCACGGTGAAACCCCGTCTCTACTAAAAATACAAAAAATTAGCCGGGCGTGGTGGCGGGCGCCTGTAGTCCCAGCGACTCGGAGAGGCTGAGGCAGGAGAATGGCGTGAAGCCGGGAGGCGGAGCTTGCAGTGAGCCGAGATCGCGCCGCAGCATTCCAACCTGGGTGACAAAGCGAGACTCCGTCTCAAAAAAAAAAAAAAAGAAAAAATCATTTAGTCTGAATACTTGGAAAGAGTAAAAATAGGCTGGGCACGGTGGCTCATGCCTGTAATCCCAGCACTTTGGGAGGCTGAGGTCCTGAGACCAGCCTGGCCAACATGGCGAAACCTGGTCTCTACTAAAAATACAAAAATTAGCCGGATGTGGTGGTGTGCACCTGTTGAGGCAGGAGAATCGCTTGAACCTGGGAGACGGAGGTTGCAGTGAGCCGAGATTGCGCGCCATTGCACTCCAGCCTGGGTGACAGAGCAAGACTCCATCTCAAAAAAAAAAAAAGAAAAATTTTATATATGTAATTTAACTTGCAAATGACAATTAAGTTTTTAGTATTTTCTTATTTTTGCTTGTGTTTGTTTATGCCTTTAATTCCTTGACCAGAATGACTATAGCTAAACTAACTTTGGTAGTGTATTTTCATTCATTAACTATCTCGTCATTTCCATGGGTCAGGAGTCTGGGCACACCTTAGCTGGGTCCTCTGTTCAGAGTCTCAGAAAGGCTAACCAGAAGGTATCAGCCAAATTATATTTATTTCTAGAGGTTGGAGCGCTCTTCCAAGTTCATGGAGTTGTTGGCAGAATTCAGTTCCTTGCAACTGTAGCACTGAGGTAACCATTTTCTTGCTGGCTAATGGCCAGAGGCTGCTCTCAGCTCCTTAGAGGCTATTCACAGTTCCTTGCCACGTGGCCTTCTCACAGACCCTCTCACAGCACAGCAGCTTTTACATCTTCAAGATCATCAGCAGGAGATCTGTCTCCTGCTGCTACTCTCTTACCTCTAGACTGTCTTTCAAAGGACTTACTTAATTAGGTCAGGCCCACACAGGATAATCTTCCCTTGATTCACTCAGTGAACTGAGTAAGGGCCTTAATTATATCTGCAAAATGCTTTCACCTCTGCTGTATTCTGTTATCTCGAGACAAGTTACAGATTCTACCTGTACACAAGGGGAGGGGTTTACACAAGAGTGTGGTTACGGGGGGGGGGGGGGGGGGGGGGGGGGGGCGGGCCAGGAATGCAGCACTTTTTAACAGTTCTGCCTACAACCAACAAGTTGAATGAGGAATTCTAGAAACTATCTGTTTGCCGCTGATCTAGTTATTTATAAATGTATAATTGCAGTATTAGATGTAAATATATAAATGTATAATTACTATAAATTACAAATGTAAATTATTACAAAAAATAAAAAGTTGGTAATGTTGGACATTCATGTTGCCTAATTCATAATTTAGTTTATTCTGAAAATCCTTTTTGTTAAAAAACATAATTATATAATGACAATTTTGGTGGTAAAACTTTCTAGAACATTTAAGAGTTTGTTATTATAGTTCTTAAGTGTCATCTTTATTCGTTTTGACTTTATTTGGCACTATCATCCTAAGTGAAATTACCATGCCATTAGGATCAACTGCCTTGATTGCAATGTAAATAATGCTACATGAAGGCAAGGGTTTGTTCTGAAAAAAGAATGAGAAATGAAGTTTTCTGATTTAATAAGGGGAAAAATAGCCCTCAAGTTAGTCCCATTATATTTTAAAGTTATTACTTACCTTAAACTTTCAAAGTACTTTGAAGTCTGTGATCTTGTTTTTAATGTACAGAGAGAGAAGGAAGAAAGCAAGAGCACTTCTACTGGATTTCAGACAGTAGGGATACCTTGTGAATAAAACAGACAAGACACCTGCCCTTTTGGAGCTTATGTGCTACTGGGAGAAGAGATAAGACTGAAAAATAAATTAATAAATGGGAGCACATGTTAAGTGCTAAAGGAAATAGAGGAAACAATGGGTGGTGAGTGAGATAATAACAGGTGTATCTATTTTAGATTAGGTGGCCAGGCAGCTTTCTCTGAAGCAGTAACTCAGTTTAGTCCATCTGAGCATTTGCTCTTATTTCAGTAGTTCTTTGGTAACTCAAGGAGCTACTGTACTTAGAAACATGCAAAATATGTTGTGTTTGTGGCATATTTCATATTTACACTATCATAAAATTATGGCCAAGAAGTTAAATATTCTAAATGTGTCAACATAGTTCTCTGTAAAATTGACTTATTTTCCAAATATATTTTGAAATAAAACAATATAAAAATGTTTTCTGTTTTTAGGAATGGTGGAAAGCAGCAGACATAATTGGAGTGGGTTGGATAAGCAAAGTGATATTCAAAATTTAAATGAAGAGAGAATCTTAGCTTTACAGCTTTGTGGGTGGATAAAGAAAGGAACGGATGTAGACGTGGGGCCATTTTTGAACTCCCTTGTACAAGAAGGGGAATGGGAGAGAGCTGCTGCTGTGGCATTGTTCAACTTGGATATTCGCCGAGCAATCCAAATCCTGAATGAAGGGGCATCTTCCGAAAAAGGTATTAGGTTATAAACTAAGATATTAGTTATAATCTAAGATGTTAGCAGTTCATAGAATCTTTTAAAGAGGCTAATAATTTTCAAATATCCAATCACTTAAAATTTTCATTTAATTTTTGTTGGAGGAGAAAATTAACACAGCAGTATATCTATAACAGTAAATACTTAGCTCATCTCTTATGCCTTGGTTTAGGTCTGTAAAAACAAAGATGTGTCTTAAATGTTGGTATAATATAAGGAGTGCTCAAGTGTGTCCATTTTCAATGTTTTCTCTTAAAGATAGTTCACATAACATTTTTAAAAATATATTTTCTTAAAGATTAGGACTACTTTAGCCTACAAGTATTTTTATGATCCATATTTGAGTGTTTTAGTTTATACTTTCTTTGGGATGGTTATTGTTTGACCTTTAAGAAACTCCGAATGACACTTTTATTTAGGCTAATACAAATTCTTATAAAAAGCATACTTTGATCTTCAAAAATGTTTCTTGAGTCTGGCGATTAAAATACAGTTTTCATTTAGTATTTTTTAAAAAGAAAGAAATAAGGTTTTTTTACTCTGGCATTTTGCCAGAGGATCCTCAGAAAAACAAATCCTAGTACAAAACCTCAGAGTTTTTCTTCTTATCAGGAATATTTCACTTGGAAATAACTAAAATATATATAGCTATTGGTCTTTAGTACACCTAAAAAATAATTTTTGAATATTCAGAATACTGAATCCTTACTTGCTGGTCCATTTTGAAACCATTATAGTTCAGCTGTAGCATAGAGAAAAACATGAAATTCACTGTAATTTTTTTTTGTAGTCT
The DNA here is from genome assembly GCF_009828535.3 of Hylobates moloch. Classification (NCBI taxonomy): domain Eukaryota; kingdom Metazoa; phylum Chordata; class Mammalia; order Primates; family Hylobatidae; genus Hylobates; species Hylobates moloch. Next base: position 161,854,828 of record NW_026652276.1, on the reverse strand, counting down.
TAAAATAGTTAATGTTTTGCTCAGATTGGCATCTTTTCCTTCACCTTTGCTCTAACAAAAGTCTTCCTCATTTAAGAGTGCAATAGAAAATAGGTGATGATGGAAAAAAGAATTGATATTTAAAGCCATTTCTAATTATAATTTTGCTATAATTTGAAAGGGTGATACTTTCCTATCTTGTGTACCTGGGAAATTTGGTGGTCGATTTAAACACCCTTACTAACAATAGGGAAAATGTATCTTTCCAGTGATTCTAAGGACTGAAGAGAAGACTTCTCTGAGTCAAACATTCTTTTCCATTTAGAAGTAAATTGTTCTATACAAAATCCAAAGATACTTCTTTGCTATTTTTATTTTTATTTTAAAAGACCTTAAATCTAATGTATTAGGCAAAGGAAGCAAGCACAAAATAACTTGGGAAAATGTTTATAGAAATGAGGAATATACAGCATTAGGAGATATACCTAATGCTAAATGACGAGTTAATGGGTGCAGCAAAACAACATGGCACATGGATACACATGTAACAAACCTGCACATTGTGCACATGTACCCTAAAACCTAAAGTATAATAATAATTAAAAATAAAAAATAAAATGTAAGTGTATTTTTCTTTTTTAAATTTTATTATTATTATACTTTAAGTTTTGGGGTACATACACCTACAAGAAGATTCTTCTGGCAGCATTGATCTGATCAGTTGATTATAACATGAGACTTTTAAAATTGTGTGGTTTATACCACGTAATTCAGAAAGGTCAGTGAGGCTATTGCTTCACCTTAATTTTGACAAATAATTTCACTGAATGTAGAATTCTGGATTCATTTTTTTGTTGCACATTAAAAATGTCATTGTCAAAAAAAGAAATGAGGAATATAAAGCTGTTAAGAACATAAAGTGGGAAACACTGCTTTATTTGGAAAAGAAAGAAAAAGATTAGAATCAAGAAATAGATTAAGAAAACTTATATATAAGTGTAGAAAATACTTAAAAGTGAAAGTTAAAGGAAAATTCAGTTTTTTCTTTTGAAGCTGAACTTAGGTTAGAAGACTAGGCAGCCATACTGCTGAAGGCAAAGTTAGCAGCTTATCAGCATGCATCTAAACTGCTAAGAACAAATGTTTAAAAGACTATTGGTAACAAATGCTTTGTTGCAAATGGGTCTAAATGCAGTTCTGTGGTAATTCTTATAGTTCATTTTGTCCTGGAAAAATTGTAAGTGTAATACTGTAATTAAAGTATTGAAATACTACTTTCTGCACTTTGCATTGACACTTATATACGTAAGTATCTGCATTATATATTTAGGAATAGGAAAATAAAATGATGTCGAATATTGCAGTCTTGAGATGCAATATTTACTATAAGTGTTTTTGAAATACCTTTGCATTAATAAACTTGTTTAAGTTGACAGTGATTCTGATAGGATGACTTCACTTTTCTTCATTTAGTAAGCAATAACATACATATATGGGAACATATACAGGAATAACATATATAAGACCCTGCCTGGATTGAGAACTTGAAAATTAAAAGATCTGCTTTCCTGCACAGAGTTTGCACACATGGGCATGAGTTTTATAAGGATAGAAATGTTTTGCTTATTGTCTTTGCCAAATTTTCCAGTCTGAATCAAAACCCGAATCCCCCCTCCCTTTTTTTTTAGAGTAAGGTGCAACTTTATTAAGAAAGTAAAGGAATTAAAAGAATGGCTACTCCATAGGCAGAGCAGCCCAAAACCCTTATTCTCTGAGCTCATTTTTCTGAGGGTAAAAGTCACCCTCTGATTTGTATTTATGGTTTAAGAAATGTAGAAGAGCTATTAAGCTTTTGATCACTTTGATTAGCTGGCTGTTTTTAATATGCAGGAGATCTGAATCTCAATGTGGTAGCAATGGCTTTATCGGGTTATACGGATGAGAAGAACTCCCTTTGGAGAGAAATGTGTAGCACACTGCGATTACAACTGAACAACCCGTATTTGTGTGTCATGTTTGCATTTCTGACAAGTGAAACAGGATCTTATGATGGAGTTTTGGTAAGCTAACTTGATTTTGAGATCTTCCTTTGAATTAAGATAGGAGTTTTTATCTAACTTTATTAAAATTTTCAAATGTCTGTTGCATAAAATATTATATTTTGATGCATATGTTATTTAAAATAAGGCATCTTGGGCTTTTTTTTTTAGCAGCTCTTCTTGAGTGTGATTCCCGTCCTAGAGTTAGTTAACTGATACCAAACTGGATTTGATTTTTATGGTTTTAATATAATTTACAGATATAGAAGGAATAAAGATTTTATCCTTTAGCTTAAGAACTGAGCTGTAGAAATCTACAGCTATGTAAACATAAAAATATATTCGCTGTTTAAATACACTGCACACATGCACGTGTGTGTGTGTGTGTTAAATAAAACAACTCATGATTATTGATCAGTTATGGTGGAGGTGGCCATACATCTTGTCCCAGTTAGTCTTTGTGGTTTCTGTTAGGAATGATAACAGTACTTACAGTGGACTATTTCAGCTTTTTATTTGGTCTTTGTGTTATTCTTTTTCTCTTCTGTTTTAACCACCTGTGATCATAATACTATCAAATAGGTTTTTTATCACAAAATGGGGAAAGAAAGAATGAAGTGAGATTTGCTTACCAGTTTTAGCTATTGGGTTTTAAGCTAAACAGTAGTACTACAACTTTCTTTGCACTACTTGGCTTCTTTCTAGCAATGGGAAGAACTTTCTACACTGAAATTCATTTCTGTGTTTCCTACTATACCATTTCTTATCAATTATACATTTCTTGAGTAAGTGATTTAAGTATTAGTCCCTAAGAATTTGTAAAAATATGTATTTTATTGGAGCAGCTTAATGAAATGTTTAATAAATGTGTATTTTGCACTTTATGTACTTTATTACTTTTAATAAATTACTATTGAACTTTTCTGACCAATTCAAATTAATGTATATAATGCTAAGACTGTTTATTTTTTAAATGTAATTAATCTTTTTTGTTAAACAGAAGACTTTAAATGTATCTTGAAGAGATAAAATAATACTTTCAGGAAGTGTTAGAGAATGATAGAGACTAGATAAACAAGTGGATTGTTAACTTTTGAATTGATAAAGATGTATATTGTTTAAATATTAAATTTCTGTATTTTAAGTTAAGTGACCCATAATAAGTACTTTTCTTTCCCTTTTTTTTTTTTGTTGTTGTTGCTGTTTTTGAGACAGCATCTTGCCCTGTACCCATACTGGAGTGCAGTGGCGCAATGGCAGCTCACTGCAACCTCCACCTCCTGGGTTTAGGTGATTCTCGTGCCTCAGCCTCCGAAGTAGCTGAGACTGCAGGCATGCACCACCATGCCGGCTAATTTTTGTACTTTTAGTAGAGACGGGGTTTCCTCATGTTGGCCAGAAATACCAATTCTGGTCTCGAACTCCTGATCTTGAATGATCCACCTGCCTTGGCTTCCCAAAGTGCTGGGATTACAGGTGTGAGCCACCATGCCCTGCCCCGGTATCCTTCTTTTGCTATACATAAATTTGAGTTATTAGATAACACTCATCTTGAGTACGAAGTTCATATTTCCAAGCTGTTTCATTTATGTATTTAGTTATACTTTATGTATAAATAATTATAATTAATGTTGCTCTATTTAAAAAATGTTAATAGTAAGAATGTGAAAAGTACTGAATTGGGAAGTCAGAAAATACAGGCCTGACTCCTTGCTCTGCCCCATTTACCATAGCCATTCAGTTAACTTTTTTATTACTTTCCCGAGATGTAAAATGGGACAGAATAATGTTTAAAACCCTTTCCAGATCAAAATTTTGTAACATATGCAACTGAATCTAAGAGTTAAATCTAGTTATATGAAATATGTTCTCTCTTTAGGGCAAAACCATATCTTATAGAAAAAATATGATAAGATATAGGTATCAACTGAAGTGATCTTACGGTTAAAAAAGTAAAATTTTCATAGGATGACTTCAGTGGAAATTGGATCTTTTTTCCACCCTTAAATTATGTTTACAAATTACAAAATTAATTGTACCTTCCTACATTTGTAGTAAATATATTTCAAAAGTGTTTCATGATATTGACGAGTTTACAAAAATTTTAGTTATTATAATGCCTCTGAAATCTTTGCCACAAACCACCTATATAACAACTTTAGCTACAGGAGTGTGTCTGTTTATGTTTTAAAACTTGTCACTTTGTACTTGGAAACGTATATTGTTGTTCTTCTAAATTGTGTACTGGTGTGGCCATTTCACAAATTTCTTAGATTTACTGATTAACTTAGTAGCCAAGGAAAGATTTCCTTAGTTCTCTAAAATTAATTCCTATGATGGAAAGATTATGTGGCATCTTAAATTTGATATACTGTACATCATTGCTTATGTTTTATATTGGAGTTGTGTAAGACTGACCTGGATTTTTAAAAACTGAATTTGGCTAGTGTTTAAAAGGTAAATTTTTACTTTGCAAGGACAAAACCTTATTGCTGAATTTCCTGAGAGTTACATCAAGAAAGGCATCTCAGGCAATTAATGGCTGTGCAAGATAAATATAACTTATTAATAAATTTGGAAATAAACGTATTCATTTTATTTATATAAAACGTTCAGTCTCTGCAAAAATTTAAAACCAGTGCGCCTGGAAGTAACTCCTTGCTTTTTCTCTTCTTTCCAGTATGAAAACAAAGTTGCAGTACGTGACAGAGTGGCATTTGCTTGTAAATTCCTTAGTGATACTCAGGTGAAAACTGATTTAATTCCACATTTGAAGTAATTAATATATACTGTCACAATTATGTAAGAAACTAGTCTTTATAATTACATATGTATGAGATTGATAAGCTAATTCTTCTAAAAAGTATGGTAAGAATTTATTAGATAAAAATATTTTGAAAATGTCTACCATAACTAAATTTATTTGTTTAGAATACTGACAATATTTTAGTATATTTCTTCTTTGGAGGGTAAGATTAGTTAGTAGGTAAAGATGTTAAACTCACCTCTTAGTGATGCTATGAAAGGGTTCCTCATTTTTAATACATTAAACAATGCTAAATGCCTATGCTGTGTATATAATGACGGGGAAATGCATGTAAACAACTAGTAATACTATATGCCAAGTACTATAATAATGAAAAATGCTGGGGAAATACGGAGGAATCTTGGCAAGAGTTTGGAGTGGGTTGAAGTCAGGGAAGACCTAAAGGAGGTTATTCTTGATGATCTTAAAGTTCCCTTCCAACTCCAGATTTTGTGATTCTGTTACATACTACTATGATAGACAGCAAAAACTTCTCAGAGTAATGTGGACAATTCTCTTTAAAATAATAAACCATCTGTAGTTCTTTTATGGATTAATTATCAACATAGTAAATGCCTTTTTAAAATATTTTAAATGATTATGGATATTGCTTTGAAATTTGTAATAGATGCAGGCTTCTTAGTTACATATTTATATTTTAGTAAAGTCTTTTGTTTTAAAATGTTTTCCATTAGGAATGAAATTGTTCAAAATGTAGTAGTTTTGAAGTACAAAATACATAGTGAAACAGATTGCTTTAGAAAAATCACTTTACATTTTCCAGTTAAATAGATACATCGAAAAGTTGACCAATGAAATGAAAGAGGCTGGAAATTTGGAAGGAATTTTGCTTACAGGCCTTACTAAAGATGGAGTGGACTTAATGGAGAGTTATGTTGATAGAACTGGAGATGTTCAAACAGCAAGTTACTGTATGTTACAGGTCAGTGCAGTTTGACAGCAGCTTTTAAAAAAGTAACAATATTCTATATTTTCTTTCCTCAGTTGAAAGTAAATATGCACTTTTGCTTGCTTAGAATCTTTAGAAGGCATTTAGTTTTAACCTAATCAGTTGATCTACTGAAGACTTGTGCCTTATCTTACTGTCCCTAAGCCTCTTCATTGAGTTATCCAGTTTTTCCTTTCAGTCTGAGAAGGGCCAGTCTTGACTGCATCTGAATTTATGTAAAGCTCAAATGGAACAGAGAAACTCTTCAGTTTCTCCAATTGTTGACATAACTGCATCTTCTACAAGAAAGATTGCCTTTTCTTGATCTCAACTATAGTCTTACTTGAAGTGCTGAAGTCTAGTTATACCACAGCTCTCAGCTTTCATTTTCTCTTTTTATTATCAATGGGGGTATTTGAGGTAACCAATTTATCTATATTTTCTCAATTTTTACTGTCCAGTGATTAAAAACAGATTCCAGGCATAGATTGCTATCTACTTTACTTTTGCTGGAAATAATGGTAAAATTTAGAGTATTCTCCTGAGATTTCCTGTAGCCCTCCAGCTGATCTTATCCTTACATGGTGTTGGTACCTTCCTCTTTCCTGCCCTTATCCTCATATCACAATATGGTAGCATACTGTGTACTGGGTAAACACAGGAAAATGCCCCCTCTCCCACTGCACCTTGTGTATATATAGAGATACTAGCCCACAGACCACAAAGTAAACTAGTCTAATGTATCAAGCCACTGCCCATGGAAGAAAAAGTACCCTTCTATAACATTTTTTCTTGCTGAAATAAAATTATGTCTTTTAAATTAAACTGTATATATATGGCTATAGAATGGCTACAGAGTGCAAATGAGTTAGTAACTTCTTACCAAGATTTATAAAATATATTTAAAATGCAGACAATACAGATCTTGCTTTTTTAAAATCCAGTCTGATAATTGCTGCCTTTAATTGAAGTGTTTCCTTCATTTACATTTATATGGTCATGGTTAAGTCTGCCATCTTGCTATTTGTTTTCCGTTTTGTTTGTCCTTTTTCCTTTTGTTCCTATGTTCCTTTCCTACCTTATTTTGGGTTAATATTTCCGTGTTTCATTTTATTGCCTCTATTGGCTTTTTAGCTATATCTCTTTTCATTATCTTTTTTAAAAGATGTTGCTGTGGGTCTAACAATATGCATCCCTCAACTCATCAAAGTCAACATTTTACCCCCTCATACTTCACATTTCTCACCTGACACATCATGCTTTCTTTCTACTTTACCCTTTCTTATGTCACTCTGACACTTTCTGGGTTTTACTTCATGCGTCACAAATGTCACAACAGTGTGATTTCATTTACACATCCATTCCTTTGTCCTACTGTCATATATTTTACTTTTACAGATATTATATACTCCAACTTACAGTGTTTTTTCTAACAGGCATTTGTCTTTTATGTAAATTATGAAAAGAAAACATGGGCTTTTATATTTATTCACTTATTTACCATTCCTGGCATTCTTTTTCCTTTCTGTAAATCCTATAGCATTCCTTGTAATATAGGTGACAGATTCTCTCAAATTTTAACTGAAAATGTCTATTTCACCCTTATTTTTTCTTTCAACACTTTAAAGATGTAGTTTCACTGTCTTCTGGCCTCTGTTGTTTCTGATGAGAATCAGCTGTTCTTATGCTTGTTTCCCTGTCTGTGATATTTCATTTTTCGTTGGCTTTTTTTTTTTTTTTTTGAGACAGGGTCTCACTCTCTCTCACCCAGGCTGGGATGGATCTCAGCTCATTGCAGCCTCCGAGCTCAAGCAATCCTCCCACCTCAGCCTCCCAAGGAGCTGGACCACAGGTTCACGCCACCACTCCTGGCTAAATTTTTTGTATTTTTGACAGAAATGGGGTTTCACCATGTTGCCCAGGCTGGTCTCGAACTCCTGACCTCAAGCGATCCACCCGCCCCAGCCTCTGAAAGTGTTAGGATTTCAGGCATGAGCCACCACGCCCAGCCTACATTCTGATTTTTAATGTTTAAGTAAATTTGTTTTCCTTGCAACCATCAATAAAATGTTTTCTATTATTTATATATAGGATAATCTTTTTGGGTTTCTTCCAAGATTTTTCCTGTATCTTTGATTTTTCAGTAGTATGAGCTTTATGTGCCTGGTTGTGGTTCATTTTATCCTGTTTGTGGTTCACTGAGCTTCTTGGATCTGCAAGTCTGTTTTTCAGCAGATTTGGGAAGTACAGGGATATTATTTCTTTAAATATTTTTTTCTGCCTCAATCTTACTCTGTTTTTCTTCTAGGACTCTTATTACATATGTATTAAACCACTTCATAGTGTTCGTAGGTGCCTGAGGCTCTATTCTTTTTCCTTCCATGTTTTTTTCCCACTATTCTTCAAATTGGTTAATTTATTATTTTTTTTTTAAGACAGAGTCTTGCTGTGTCACGCAGGCTGGAGTGCAGTGGCACAATCTTGGCTCACTGCAACCTCCACCTCCCAGGTTCAAGCATTCGAGTGATTCTCATGCCTCAGCCTCCCGAGTAGCTGGGATTACAGGCATGTGCCACCACATCTGGCTAATTTTTTGTATTTTTAGCAGGGACATGGTTTCACTATGTTGGCCTTGCTGGTCTTAAATGCCTGTCCTCAAGTGATCTGCCCGCCTCGGCCTCCCAAAGTGCTGGGATTACAGGCGTGAGCTACTGTGTCCGGCCCAGATTTGTTGATTCTGTTAACTTATTCCATCACCTCTATCTGCTGTTAAACTTCCCAGGGAATTGTTCATTTCAGTTATTGTGCTTTTCAGTTACAGAATCTTAACTTTGTTATAGTTTACATCAGCAGTCCCCAACCTTTTTGCACCAGGGACTTTTTAGCACCAGGGGGTTGGTTTAGGGATGATTCCAGCACATTGTATTTATTGTGCACTTTATTTCTATTATTATTACACTGTAATACATAATGAAATAATTCTACAACTCACCATAATGTAGAATCAGTGGGAGCTCCGAGGTTATTTTCCTGCAACTAGATGGTCCCATCTGGGGATGATGGGAGACATTGACAGATCATCAGGCATTAGATTCTCATAAGGAGTATGCAGCCTAGATCCCTCACATGTGCAGTTCACAGTAGGGTTCTCTCTCCTGTGAGAATCTAATGCCACCACTGATCTGACAGGAGGCAGAGCTCAGGCAGTAATGTGAGGGATGGGGAGCAGCCATAAATACAGATGAAGCTTTGCTTATTGCCCTGCCACTCACCTCCTGCTGTGTGACCCATTTTGTACCAGGCCATGGACCTGGGGATATATCGGGGGTTGGAGCCCCCTGGTTTACATTTCTCGGTTCAGATTCCTTATCTCTTCACTAATCAAAACACTATTTTCCCAAGCCCTTCTAATTTGGTCAGACTCAATCTCTGAACTATTTTCATTACAGATCATGTTGTGGCTTGATTTTAGGCTTTATTGGAGAGGATCTAGAGAAGACTTGCTGTATATGTATTGACCAAATTCTTACTTAGTTTATCTCCTTCCTGCCATATAAGGGGAAAGAATGAGATATGAAAACACCTTATTTTTCTGTGAATTTTCTTTTTAAACCAGGGATTATATGCTACTTTGGTACTTAGTTCTGCCTACTTGGTCATAATTAGGGCTAGAGTAGATCTCTACTTTTTTAAGAAATGAAATTGTAAACTATGTGTTTCACATGTTCTTTTAGCTAAATTTAACTCTGGTAATTAACACTGAATTTAATAGATGAAGGATATGTTGCTTCAGTTTCTGATTGGATGTCTAAAGATTATATTAGCTGTTACAGATTTTTGTTCTTTTTTTTATAAGTAAGATATACGCCAGGTTCTCTCTGAAATTTCACTTTTCTATTGGCCCTCAAGTAGGACTGAGAAAACCGACCTTCAGATTAATGCAAAGCATCACTGGAAATAGAGACTTTCTCTCCTTTCTCCGTTATGTAAAGTTAAGGAAGATATCCTGGACAGGGCTGAAAGTCTTCTAAGAAAACCTAAAGCGGCCGGGCACGGTGGCTCACGCCTGTAATCCCAGCACTTTGGGAGGCCGAGATGGGCAGATTACCTGAGGTCAGGAGTTCAAGACCAGCCTGGCCACCATGGTGAAACCCCATCTCTACTAAAAATACAAAAATTAGGTGGTGGTACACCCCTGTAATCCCAGCTACTCAGAAGGCTTACGCAGGAGAATTGCTTGAGCCCAGGAGGCAGAGGTTGCAGTGAGCCGAGATCGTGCCACTGCACTCCAGCCTGGCCGACAGAGTGAGACTCTGTCTCCAAAAAAAAAAAAAAAGAAAAAAGAAAACCTAAAGCAAGCATAGATGAAATGTGGAATGTCACAGCTGCCAGGGAAAATACAACTTTAGGAAAATTATTACTGGCAAGAACTTGGAAGATCTTAATGAGAAGAACTCTAAAGTAAATTTAACTAAAACAAGGTGTTGCTTTTAACTGTGGCTAGGGGCAAAAGAACTAAGAAGGTATTTGGTTTGGTTTTGCTTTTTCTTGTTTTATTATTGTTTTTAAGGCAAGAAATGTATGTGTTACTTGAAGGCAAGAGTAAGAATAGACAGGTTTAACTTACAGATAAGTAGATATATAAAAGCAGCATCTCAGTTCACCATGCATTGCTAGATAGGAAGGACCAAGCTAACTGTTAGTTCAGATGTGACTGAGCAATTTTGGTGTGCATTTGAATTTTTTTTTTTTAAGATGGAGTCTCATTCTGTCACCCAGACTGCAGTGCAGCAGCACAATCTCAGCTCACTGCAACCTCTGCCTCCCGGTTCAGGCATCAGCCTCCCAAGTAACTAGAATTATAGGCGCCTGCCACCACACCTGGCTAATTTTTGTATTTTTACTGGAGACAGGGTTTCACCATGTTGGCCAGGCTGGTCTCGAACTCCTGACATCAAGTGATCCGCCTACCTCGGCCTTCCAAAGTGCTGGTATTATAGGCATGAGCCATCACACCCAGCCTGTATTACATTTGGATTTGATAGTAAACAGAGTTTGTGAACCCAGAGGTTTTTAATTGCTGGGATAAAGGGCATTCATATCACTGTTTACAACATTCAACCACAAAGTTCTGTTTTCTTAAACTTAACTAAAAGGTAGAGAATTACACTACCCTGGCCAGGTATGATATATAAAGTACATATTTATGTCATTAGTGGAACCCAGCTTGAGATAAATTAATGGAGCTTCCATAAATTTTCTTTATTCTCATTAGGAGCCAGCTTTTGGTCCCCCCCCCCCCCCCAAAAAAAGGCCTATTTCGTCTGTGTTACTCATACTTACATGTTACCCAGAAGTCTCTGGCCTAGCCAGGAGATTTTAAACAATTGAAATAATTCATGTTTTCATTTTAGGGTTCACCTTTAGATGTTCTTAAAGATGAAAGGGTTCAGTACTGGATTGAGAATTATAGAAATTTATTAGATGCCTGGAGGTTTTGGCATAAACGAGCTGAATTTGATATTCACAGGAGTAAGTTGGATCCCAGTTCCAAGCCTTTAGCACAAGTAAGTACATTGTTTTGGAGAAAATCAAATTGTAACATGTTGATGTTCAATTTAATAAGTTACTATTAGCTTGTTATTTTGCTTATATTGAGTTCCCATTGATGTCTTTGTCTTTTCTAGACTGAACTTTGTCCTTGATCTTCCTGTCCTTTGGTTCTGCTTCTTGCTAACAGTCATCTCAGTGGCTAGAGCTTTACTCGCAGATAGAACAAACCACAGCAGGCCTGAAGTTTTCCAGTGTATTTCCAGCCCTTTCAGATTCTAAACTATTACATTATCTTATAAATTCCACTTGTGTATTAAGTTTTTTGGCATTATTTATGTGCAGTAAGGCAGGATTTGGGTTTTTTAGACTTTAGCAGTATTACCTATATGTTTAATTACACATGGAAATTTTTTTTTAGCATTAGTTTAAAAAATGAGATTGTTGTCACATAAGGTATACCACATTAAGTCACTGCGTCTTAGTTCAGATATTAAATATTATGTTATCCTCAATATGAGCACTGGATGGTGCTATTTTCTTATTTTAGGAACTTGAGAAAGTGCTTATATTAAAACCAGAGTGTTGATAAAATAGCATTACATGGTAGTACATGTTACTAATCTATATAAGTGATTAAGAGCCTAGCAATTTACTGTAAAAACAAAATGAACAGCTCCTATTGCTATTATTCTAAAAATTTAACTATTTACTATTATAAGTTTTTTAACTCTTTTTGTCTTAGGAACAGCGTTTTCTTTATAAGAAAATTTTGTTCAGAAGATTACATCACTGAACTGTGGTTTAGAAGTCATATTGGGATATTTTGTAATGGCCCAGTGTGAATTCTGAAGTCATTGTTATTTCTAAAATGTTAGAGTCTAAAGTTTGAGTTCTTCCACCAATTTCAGTGGTATTAGTAAGAATATAATTAAAAAGGAAGTACCCAAAAAATGTAATTGCTAGGTATAAATTTTAAATGAGAGCTAGTCAGCCTTAGCAGATAAATTTTGAAATATAAAATAAAGTTTTTTAAAAGTATTTAAAAATAATTTGTTAGGTGTACACTAAGTTATTTAGCATTCCATTATGGTTTGCATTACATTTATTTTTTCTTTCATTTGTTTTGTAGGTTTTTGTGAGTTGCAATTTCTGTGGCAAGTCAATCTCCTACAGCTGTTCAGCTGTGCCTCATCAGGGCAGAGGTTTTAGTCAGTATGGTGTGAGTGGCTCACCAACGAAATCTAAAGTCACAAGTTGTCCTGGCTGTCGAAAACCCCTTCCTCGATGTGCACTTTGTCTCATTAATATGGGAACACCAGTTTCTAGCTGTCCTGGTATGACATAATTTTACAAAATACTTTTATGAACTGAAATGATTCTTACATAATTGAGTTAATGTTGCAAATAAAATACAAACTAGCTAGCGTTTGTTATTATTTCTATGAAAGGGCAGTTTACTAGCTTGAAGGCTTTTATGTTCCTATAATTTATCAACTATGTAAATTAAAAGCAAAATCTATATCTATTGATACTTCAGGTAATTTCACGAGTTCTGACCAATTTAAAGTTTGTGAGAAAAACTTAAATGTGAAATAGTCTTAAAATATTACCATTTTCTTATCACTGTTTCCACTAAGAGGAGTTCGTTCAAATTTGATTATTTAAAAGTCAGTATACCCGCACCTATTAACAGATACTTTGTATTTCTAAGGATCTTTTGACATCATTAAAGCACTTTGACATTTTTTCCTTTGTCTTCAAAACCTACCTGTAAAATACATAAGAGAAGGGTCAGGTGCAGTGGCTCATGCCTGTAATCCCAGCTCTTTGAGAGGCCAGGGTGGAAGGATTACTTGAGCCTGGGAGTTTGAGACCGGCCTGAGCAAAATAGTGAGAGCCCATCTCTATAAAAAATTTTTTTGGCCAGACATGGTGGCTCACGCCTGTAATCCCAACACTTTGGGTGGCCAAGGCCGGCAGATCATGAGGTCAGAAGATCGAAACCATCCTGGCTAACACGGTGAAACCTCGTCTCTACTAAAAATACAAAAAATTAGCCGGGCGTGGTGGCATGCACCTGTAATCCCAGCTGCTTGGGAGGCTGAGGCAGGAGAATTGCTTAAACCTGGGAGGCAGAGATTGCAGTGAGCCAAGATCGTGCCACTGCACTCCAACCTGGGCGACAGAGCAAGACTCTGTCCCAAATTAAAAAAATATATATTTTTAATTAAAAAATAATAATAAATAAAAAAATACATAGAGAAAGTATTAGCCTAGAAGTCAGATCCCTTGACTTCTAGATTTTGATGCTGCTTCTGCTGTTTGTCAGTTACCTAGTAAATTTATATATATATATATAATATATATATATAAAAAAATAAATGAAGGCAATACGTAATGTTTTAAATTACATTTTAGTTTTGATTTAAATTTTAATCAAGGATTTTTATTTTATACATTGCATGCTGACTGATCACTCTTTTATGTTGCTCTGGTCCTAATAAACAGAAAATAACAATTTGGAATATATACATATACACACACACACAGTGTTCGTTTTTGTTTTGTTTTGTTTTGTTTTTTGAGACAGGATCTCACTCTGTCACCCAGGATAGAATGCAGTGGCATGATCTCGGCTCACGGCAACCTCTGCCTTCTGCCTCCTGGGCTCAGGTGATCCTCCCACCTCAGCCTCCCAAGTAGCTGGGACCATAGGGTTTCACCCTGTTGCCCTGGCTGGTCTTGAACTCCTGAACTCAAGCGATCCACCTGCCTCAGCCTCCCAAAGTGCTGGGATTACAGACATAAGCCACCATGCCCAGCCTATATTTTTTAATGGTTAGAAATATTATTTTTTACTCTTTATAGTAAACATCTGGGAAAAAAAATTTTGAGGATAGTAGATAATTAAATATCTTATACCTGGTGGCTGGAATTATTCCAGCTTTTTACCTAACTTGAAAATGATACTGTGGCAAAATTTTCAATTAAAATCATTTTGGGTATTTGGCACACAGGTGTAATGAATAAAGAACTGGTTAGAGTGTCACAATGTCTGTTTTAATTCTAACTCTGTGACATGCACTCTGTGACATTGAGAGTTACTTGCACCTTCCTCTGGACTGGAGGTCCTTTCTAGTGCAGACATTTTATAATTCTATTCTGTATCCTGTTCATTTAAGTAGTCTGCTTTATCATTACATTAACATTTATGAAAGACTTGCTGGTATCATTGGCTTAGCGATTATTTTTCCATCTAGATGCTTTTTTTAAAGAAATGAAGGGAATATGTAATGTTTTAAATGTACATTTCAGTTTTGATTTAAATTTTAATCGAGGATTTTTATTTTATACATTACATACTGATCACTGTTTTATGTTACTCTGGTCCTAATAAACAGAAAATAACAATTTGGAATATCTACAACAATGAGAGCTCGAGGTAAAATATAGCATAAATAAGTCATATATGTATATGAACTGAGATATATAGAAATAATTAAATGTAACACATCTTTTGGACCATAAGCCTCAGGAAGCTATAAGGATTATTTGCATTCTTACACCTGGGCACTCTTCCTTTTTGCTGAATATCAGTTTTTCAAAATCTTTTCTATTTTTGAAATAGGTAAGAAGAGAAAATAATTTTCTAGAATTTGAAGAAAAATCTTAAAACATTTCAAACTCTTTGTTATGATGACTAATATAATGAATAGTCAGCACTCAGGTTTATCAAATATTAACATTTTTCCATATTATTATAGAATTTTTTTCCATATTTGCTACAGAAATAATTTCTTTATATATATAATACATATTTGAACACTGATTTTACTTGATACATTAATATAATGCTGATGTGCTGAGATGAATAAATCAAAGAACCTCTTGGAGCTTTTGGTGTGCAATAAGCGTAGTTAACGAATATAAAATAAGTGATATTTTCTAGAAAATAAATACTGGTCTACAATTCCTTATCTGTCATTTCAAAGTCCCTAAAAAGATCTGAAAATCAAATGCCTTTTAAAAATAAAATTACAGTAATCTCATTTGGCCACAAAACCTGTTCAGAATTGATGTGAGGCTATTAAGATATTTATTTCTCTTTATTAGTGAATATTCATGTTTCACTGCAGAAATACTAACGAGTTTGATTACAGGGTACTTTAGACTTCCCTCAAGGTACACATATTTGCTACTTTTTTCTAAAATCCCAAACATCATGGATTCTGAAACACATCTAAACCCCCAACATGAGTTAGGACTATTATATAAGGAAAGAATTAGGAATTTTGAAAGTGGGAAATATTACTTCTATCTGAAGGATATCTGGAAAGCTTCAGGAGGAAGTTACCATTTAAGCCAGTCCTTTAAAGTTTGGTAGATTTAATATATGAAGATTGCAGGGAAGCCACCCAGGTTGTAGACCAAGAGTAAAAAACATGAACTAGGGTGAAGAGATTAGTAAGTATTATGATAGGTACAGGGGGTGTTTGGGAAGAGTAAGTGTATTGTTGTGAAAGGACCTAGGAAGTGAACTGATAAGAAACAGTAGGAAAATTACGGAGAGCCTGAATATGATCTTTAAAGGCATTGCTGAGCTAAGTTAGAGAATAATCACTATTTATAATAGCAAAGACATAAAATCAACTTCAATGCCCATCAGTGGTGGACTGGATAAAGAAATGTGGTACATATATACCATAGAATACTATGCAGCCATGTCTTTTGCAGCAACGTGGATAGAGCTGGAGGCCATTATCCTAAGCAAACTAACACAGGAACAGAAAACCAAATACCGCATGTTATAAGTAGGAGCTAAACATTGAGTACATATGGTCATAAAGAAGGAATAACAGATACCAGGGCTTACTGGAGGGTGCTAGGTGGGAGGAGGATCGAAAAACTACCTGTCAGGTACTATGTTTATTACCTGGATGACGAAATAATCTGTACACCAAAACCCCCATGACACACAATTTACCTGTATAACAAACCTGCACATGTACCCCTGAAACTAAAGTAAAAGTTTTAAAAAAAGAAAAAGCAGCAAATTATTATTATTTTTTTTGGTATGTGAAATCAGAAGAGTCCATTTCCAAAGTAAAACAGGATCTAATAGAAATGAAGTGCTGGCTAATTGGATAAAGAGTCAAGACCCATCAGTGTGCTGTATTCAGGAAGCCCATCTCACGTGCAGAGACACACATAGGCTCAAAATAAAGGGATGGAGGAAGATCTACCAAGCAAATGGAAAACAAAAAAAGGCAGGGGTTGCAATCCTAGTCTCGGACAAAACAGACTTTAAACCAACAAAGATCAAAAGAGACAAGGCCATTACATAATGGTAAGGGGATCAATTCAACAAGAAGAACTAACTAGCCTAAATATATATGCACCCAATACAGGAGCACTCAGATTCATAAAGCAAGTCCTTAGTGACCTACAAAGAGACTTAGACTCCCACACAATAATAATGGGAGACTTTAACACCCCACTGTAAACATTACACAGATCAATGAGACAGAAAGTTAACAAAGATATCCAGGAATTGAACTCAGCTCTGCACCAAGCGGACCTAATAGACATCTACAGAACTCTCCACCCCAAATCAACAGAATATACATTCTTTTCAGCACCACACCACACCTATTCCAAAATTGACCACATAGTTGGAAGTAAAGCACTCCTCAGCAAATGTAAAAGAACAGAAATTATAACAAACTGTCCCTCAGACCATAGTGCAATCAAACTAGAACTCAGGATTAAGAAACTCACTCAAACCCGCTCAACTACATGGAAACTGAACAACCTGCTCCTGAATGACTACTGGGTACATAACGAAATGAAGGCAGAAATAAAGATGTTCTTTGAAACCAACGAGAACAAAGACAACATACCAGAATCTCTGGGACACATTCAAAGCAGTATGTAGAGGGAGATTTATAGCACTAAATGCCCACAAGAGAAAGCAGGAAAGATCTAAAATTGACACCCTAACATCACAATTAAAAGAACTAGAGAAGCAAGAGCAAACACATTCAAAAGCTAGCAGAAGGCAAGAAATAACTAAGATCAGAGCAGAACTGAAGGAAATAGAGACACAAAAAACCCTTCAAAAAATCAATGAATCCAGGAGCTGGTTTTTTGAAAAGATCAACAAAATTGATAGACCGCTAGCAAGACAAAGAAGAAAAGAGAGAAGAATCAAATAGACGCAATAAAAAATGACAAAGGGGATATCACCACCGATCCCACAGAAATACAAACTACCATCAGAGAATACTATAAACACCTCTATGCAAATAAACTAGGAAATCTAGAAGAAATGGATAAATTCCTGGACACATACACCCTCCCAAGACTAAAGCAGGAAGAAGTTGAATCTCTGAATAGACCAATAACAGGATCTGAAATTGAGGCAATAATTAATAGCTTACCAACCAAAAAAAGTCCAGGACCAGATGGATTCACAGCCCAATTCTACCAGAGGTACAAGGAGGAGCTGGTATCATTCCTTCTGAAACTATTCCAATCAATAGAAAAAGAGGGAATCCTCCCTAACTCATTTTATGAGGCCAGCATCATCCTGCTACCAAAGCCTGGCAGAGACACAACAAAAAAAGAGAATTTTAGACCAATATCCTTGAGGAACATTGATGCAAAAATCCTCAATAAAATACTGGCAAACCGAATCCAGCAACACATCAAAAAGCTTATCCACCATGATCAAGTGGGCTTCATCCCTGGGATGCAAGGCTGGTTCAACATACGAAAATCAATAAACATAATCCAGCATATCAACAGAACCAAAGACAAAAACCACGTGATTATCTCAATAGATGCAGAAAAGGCCTTTGACAAAATTCAACAATGCTTCAGGCTAAAAACTCTCAATAAATTAGGTATTGATGGGACGTATCTCAAAATAATAAGAGCTATCTATGACAAACCCACAGCCAATATCATACTGAATGGCCACAAACTGGAAGCATTCCCTTTGAAAACTGGCACAAGACAGGGATGCCCTCTCTCACCACTCCTATTCAACATAGTGTTGGAAGTTCTGGTCAGGGCAATCAGGCAGGAGAAGGAAATAAAGGGCATTCATTTAGGAAAAGAGGAAGTCAAATTGTCCCTCTTTGCAGATGACATGATTGAATATCTAGAAAACCCCATTGTCGCAGCCCAAAATCTCCTTAAGCTGATAAGCAACTTCAGCAAAGTCTCAGGATACAAAATCAGTGTGCAAAAATCACAAGCATTCTTATACACCAATAACAGACAGAGAGCCAAATCATGAGTGAACTCCCATTCACAATTGCTTCAAAGAGAATAAAATACCTAGGAATCCAACTTAAAAGAGATGTGAAGGATCTCTTCAAGGAGAACTACAAACCACTGCTCAATGAAATAAAAGAGGATACAAGCAAATGGAAGAACATTCCATGCTTATGGATAGGAAGAATCAATATCTTGAAAATGGTCATACTGCCCAAGGTAATTTATAGATTCAATGCCATCCCCATCAAGCTACCAATGACTTTCTTCACAGAATTGGAGAAAACTACTTTAAAGTTCATATGGAACCAAAAAAGAGCCTGCATCGCCAAGTCAGTCCTAAGCCAAAAGAACAAAGCTGGAGGCATCATGCTACCTGACTTCAAACTATACTACAAGGCTACAGTAACCAAAACAGCATGGTACTGATACCAAAACAGAGATATAGACCAATGGAACAGAACAGAGCCCTCAGAAATAATGTCACATATCTACAACTATCTGATCTTTGACAAACCTGACAAAAATAAGAAATGAGGAAAGGATTCCCTATTTAATAAATGGTGCTGGGAAAACTGGCTAGCCATATGTAGAAAGCTGAAACTGGATCCCTTCCTTACACCTTATACAAAAATTAATTTGAGATGGATTAAAGACTTAAATGTTAGACCTAAAACCATAAAAACCCTAGAAGAAAACCTAGGCAATACCATTCAGGACATAGGCATGGGCAAGGACTTCATGTCTAAAACACCAAAAGCAATGGCAACAAAAGCCAAAATTGACAAATGGAATCTAATTAAACTAAAGAGCTTCTGCACAGCAAAAGAAACTACCATCAGAGTGAACAGGCAACCTACAGAATGGGAGAAAATTTTTGCAACCTACTCATCTGACAAAGGGCTAATATCCAGAATCTACAAAGAATTCAAACAAATTTACAAGAAAAAAACAACCCCATCAACAAGTGGGCAAAGGATATGAACAGACACTTCTCAAAAGAAGTCATTTATGCAGCCAAAAAACACATGCAAAAATGTTCATCATCACTGGCCATCAGAGAAATGCAAATCAAAACCACAATGAGATACCATCTCACACTAGTTAGAATGGCGATCATTAAAAAGTCAGGAAACAACAGGTGCTGGAGAGGTTGTGGAGAAATAGGAACACTTTTACACTGTTGGTGGGACTGTAAACTACTTCAACCATTGTGGAAGTCAGTGTGGCGATTCCTCAGGGATCTAGAACTAGAAATACCATTTGACCCAGCCATCCCATTACTGAGTATATACCCAAAGGATTATAAATCATGCTGCTATAAAGACACATGCACATGTATGTTTATTGCGGCACTATTGACAATAGTCACTGTTGACTTGGAACCAACCCAAATGTCCAACAATGATAGACTGGATTAAGAAAATGTGACACATATACACCATGGAATACTATGCAGCCATAAAAAATGATGAGTTCGTGTCCTTTGTAGGGACATGGATGAAGCTGGAAACCATCATTCTCAGCAAACTATCACAAGGACAAAAAACCAAACACCGCATGTTCTCACTGACAGGTGGGAATTGAACAATTTGAGAACACATGGACACAGGGCAACATCACACACCGGGGACTGTTGTGGGGTCGGGGGAGAGGGGAGGGATAGCATTAGGAGATATACCTAATGCTAAATGATGAGTTAATGGGTGCAGCACACCAACATGGCACATGTATACATATGTAACAAACCTGCACGTTGTGCACATGTACCCTAAAACTTAAAGTATAATAATAATAAAATTAAAAAAGAAAAAAAGAAATCAAATGCTGGCTAATGGCTGGAGTATCTAAACCTCCCTGGTGCTTTGCCTGCAATCAGAGATTGCATCCATCCATCATGCTTTGTGATTCAAATAGCTGGAATTTCTATAAGCTTATTTAACTGAGACTTGATATTTTTATACTCAATTGTGCTTTGAAGATTAGAAATCTGTTGAAACAGTTCTAACATCGTTATAAACATTATTATTTATTCAACAAATGTTTATTTGGTACCTATTGTTCCAAGTGCTAGAAATGTTACAGTAAAGAAAACAAAAATCCTTGCCCTTACAGAATTTAACTTATGGACAATGACACATTTTTTAAAAGTTAGATTATCCACTGGTTTCCTTCGTTTTCTTCTTACATTATGCGTTAATGCATAAGTGAAACTCTAGTTTCCCCTAAAGTGTTCTGTGGCACTTGTCTTCATAATTCACTATAAATCTTTTAAAATGTGAAGTCACTTGATCTTAAGCCTTTATACTTGGCAGTGAGATAGACCTTAATACTTCCAGTTTCATCAGAAAAATATAAGGATATGCTTGTTCTGATTCAGTCTGTTATCTGTTTATGTTAGAAGTTACAAAAACAAAGTGACAAGCACTAATGACAGCTTTACACAAAGGTGTAAAGTAGTGTCCATATCAGATCTATATTTTGTCTCTTCCCCCTTTCCTTTTTGCCCTCTCATTAATTGTTGGTGACCCTTTCAGGAATAATTTTAGTGTGTTTACATCTTAAATCGTTGAATTACTTACACATCCTTTCACCTTATATTACTATCAAAAACGGATATTTTTTAAAACTATTCCCGACTGCAAGATTATCCTTTTGGTCATGAAAGTGTGACCTGCAATGGTCCAAGCAAAATTTTGAACATAGTTATCGATGCATAATGTCTTTATAGATAGCAATTAAGTAAAAATATTAAGTCTAATTAAGCAATTGTTTAAGTTACACAAGTCTCATGAAGTGCATTGGGAAACTTTCTGCTTTTTCTCTTCTTTGAAAGGGCTTGTATAGATGAGAATTACCTGTCCCTTGATTGATTGTTTTTTTTTCTTTTTTGAGACAAAGTCTTGCTCCATCACCCAGCCTGGAGTGCAGCGGTGCAATCTTGGCTCCCTGCAACCTCCAATCCCCAGGTTTAAGCAATTCTTGTGCCTCAGCCTCCTAAGTAGCTGGGACTACAGGCATGTGTCACCACCCCCGGCCAATTTTTGTATTTTTAACAGAGATGGAGTTTCACCATGTTGGCCAGACTGGTCATGAACTCCTAGCCTCAAGTGGTCTGCCGGCCTCAGCCTCCCAAAGTGCCGGAATTACAGGCATGAGCCACCACACCCAGCCCTACCTGTTCCTTGAATGTTAAGTAAAATTCACTTGTAAACTGGGCCTGGTATTTTCCTTGTGGAAAGATTTTAAACTACTGATTTGGTCTCTCCAAAGTTTTAAATTTAGATTGTTTCTTAGTGGGTTTTGATTATTTTTTTCCATTTTTATATTGGCTATTAAAAATGTAGGGGAGCTCCTGTCTTTCAGTTTCGCTTCATCTAAACTAGAACCTACCATCAAAATTGTTATTTCAATACGATGTGTGATTCATATTTGGAACACAGTTTTAGAAATGCTTTTTGAAAGTAACTTTAAATAAAATATTGTGATACAGTTAATGAAGATCATTTTATTTTGTCATAGGAGGAACCAAATCAGATGAAAAAGTGGACTTGAGCAAGGACAAAAAATTAGCCCAATTTAACAACTGGTTTACATGGTGTCATAATTGCAGGCACGGTGGACATGCTGGACATATGCTTAGTTGGTTCAGGTAATCAG
The DNA here is from genome assembly GCF_009828535.3 of Hylobates moloch. Classification (NCBI taxonomy): domain Eukaryota; kingdom Metazoa; phylum Chordata; class Mammalia; order Primates; family Hylobatidae; genus Hylobates; species Hylobates moloch. The sequence continues at coordinate 161,832,561 of NW_026652276.1, read as the reverse complement.
CACATTTCTTCTTTGATAGGCTTGGAGTTATGGGGGATAACACAGATTGCTTCTAAATAGTTTGGGTTTATCTATTAGCATTTAGCCAAAGTATGAATTTTATTTTTTACTGTCACTCATGTTAACAAAGGTGGTATGAACATGTCATCATTAGATATCCTATGTAACCTTAAATTATAAAGGTAATACTTATGTCAGAACTAATTTAAGTGTTTTGTATGAGTTAAATGTTTGAATAACATTATTTAGCTTTATTAGGGGAGAGGATATGTTTACAGTTTTTACACTGAATATGCTGTAATTTACCATGCAATTGAATTACTAATGAAATGATAAAAAAGCATATCATACTGCTGCCTCAGTTCTCTTCTAAGTAAGCTTTTTATGTAGTCACGCAATTGAGACTGTCAAGACATATTTGAATTTTATTTTGAATGGTGCCAGTGGCCCTGTGCTCCTGATTGATACAGCATTTATACCCAATTTGTCTCACTAGCTAATTTAAACTCTGAGCACATCCCTGTCACCTTCGCAACTATAAATGAAATATCTTGCCATATATGTAGAAAGTAAAAGGTATGTATTTCTTAACTTCTCCCTAAAGTTCAGCTTGGCAGTAATTTATAATTTGATGCTTTTGATGCTTTTTTTCTCTGGGTTTTAGTTTCTATATTTTTCCAAATGCCATTTTGAAAAGTTGCATTATAGATAGATATAAGTAAACAGGTGGGCACAGTGGTGCACACCTGTAGTCCCAGCTACTCAACAAGCTGAGGCAGGAGGATCGCTTGAGCCCAGAAGTGTGAGTACAGCCTGGGCAATATAGCGAGACGCTGTCTCTTAAAAAAAAAAAGACTTAAATAAATATATGTATGTCTAATTTGGATTTTTAACTGTTATTTGACCTATTTTTTTAGGGACCATGCAGAGTGCCCTGTGTCTGCATGCACGTGTAAATGTATGCAGTTGGATACAACAGGGAATCTGGTACCTGCAGAGACTGTCCAGCCATAAAATGTTATCACCTTAAGAGAAACCTTCAAGTGTGGAACTTTCTAATAGGTGTCCTTCATAGCTCAGAAACATACCTCAGAACAAGTCATTCATGACTTACCTGTAATGGGAAAATAAATCATTCTATCAGATCAGCAGTTTTGATATTTGAGTGATTTTGATGTGCTTCACAGAGACAAATGCTGCTGAAATAAACATCAAAGTATAGACATGAGTTCTGTTCAGCAGGTTGAAAAGTCTACTTTAGAAAAACTTTCTAAGTTTTGGTTGAAATTATGAACACTCTACAAGCAGAATTTCTGGAAGAGCCAAGAACAGACTTTGAGCCTATATCTTCAAAGCTGAAACTGGATATCTTTCAATAAAATATGTGCACTTTTAAAATAAAATGACTAATTATATGATTCAGACAATAGTTTTAAGTTCAGCTGTGCTTAGATTTCTTTCAGATTAATTTAAAGTTACAGATTTTTACTTTTAGAATTGCAGAGCCCCTATCCCACACTGGAGAATATTTTTTATTACTGTCTGTTATATATATGTGTGTATGTGTGTGTGTATATTTATATGTGTGTATGTATAAATATGTATTTTTTAAAGGAGCCTTTTCCCTCATTTACTTTGATTTTAAGATAAGCAATCTTTTGGCATAGACATTATCGTCTTCCTAGAAAAGCCAAGATGAAGAATCTTATCTTATAACTTTTTCTCTTCAGAAGAGAAAAACATGTACCATTTCAGGTGAACATACAAAATTTTCACTTTGTACCTTTTGCTTTCCAATGTCCTGATTTGTCTTCAAAGGTTTTTCTCCATATTAATTTGTCATCTTATCCTCATCACCTGAGAACATTTTACTGCATACAAAGTCTATGCAAGATTATGTGTAACTAGCCATTTAGTGTAATCTATGTCAGTGTTTCTGTGCTGTCAAATTCCGTCCTGATTTGGAATACCATACCTTATTCTTTCCAAGGTAGACTAGGAAGTGTTGAGGAAATAGGGTCACTTCAGCGACCACTTTAGATGTAAGTTTTTAAATGTAAGTGTTACTGGGGCTAAGTCAGGGACTTTATTTAAAAAATTTTTTTTTCTCATTTCATAGCTAGATAGTTGTAAGAGAAATACAAAGAATTTACAAGATGCTTCTCTGTCATCTGCCATATGCAGAGGGACTGAACTAGGAATTTTGTAGTTGAAGCTGTGTTCATAAAGAGCAAACCTAATTTTATTTTATAGATTTTGGAGAAATAAAACTGAAGAATTTTAAGAGCTTTCGTATTAGCAATTTTGCCTTATAAAAACAGATTTGTCAGATTAGTTTGAGGTGTAACCTAAATATTAAAAGTAGATTAAATTTATTTTTTACCTTGAGTATCTGATACATAAAACCCTTTTCTAGGAAAACGTTGGGAGTAGTACATATCTACTCTAAATGTCTCACCTACATGACAGTCTTTTCAAATGAAAGACATGGGAATTGCAATTTTTTTTTAAAGATTGCTATTAAGGGTACTTTTTCCAGCCTTCATTTGAGTAAATCTTAATTGATTTCATTTTATTAACATATACCCTTTACCTTTAATATTTCATTTGAAGTGTTCCTTTCAAATTTACTGTCTTAAATATGAAAGTCAGCTTTAAGTAATGTCAGACTCATACATTTTCATTCTCATTAGCTAAAGTAAAATATAAAATTATTGAATTTATCTGAAATAGTTACAGGTTTTGGAAATACAGTATAAAACATGAATGTAAAGTCTATTATCTAATATGCTTACTTGTAATCCTAATATATGAGGGTGACATTTTTAAGATTGTGTGTATGTGTCAGCCTCTAAAATGTTTTCTGTGAAGCCCAAACATGCAATTTATGTCTCTGGTGTCTGTTTTGCATTTCAGTGTGCGTGGACAATGAAGGTAGATTCAAATTATTTTCTCAGTTTTATCACTAAGTCACTGGTATTTGGTTTTATAAACTCAACAAGATACTTTACCTAAACATGATCAATAGACAAGTTTAATAAAAATGTTTTTATTATTTTTAAAAGATTGAATAAATCTGGGTTGAAGTCATTGTATCTAATCAAGAAATTATGATTCCTTTACAAATAACCCACGTGAAGTAATATTGGTACTTATTTTGATGACAGACTTCATACTTAATATTAGAAGTAACATTCCTTTTAGGCTCTGTTTTTCAATTTAACCCACTTTCCAGAATAGTTATTATCCTTTAAAATGGTATATTTTAAAAGTAGCTTCCCATTGTCAATGCTTCACTTAGTAAGTATTTAAAAGAATGTAGTTCTGCATTTTATTAGATGACTCAATTTCAGTCATTCATTTGACTGCAAGTAGTTAAAGCATGGTCTTTAAAACATAAATTATAATCCTAGCCTCGGGATCTTTGGTAAGTTACTTGCCCTTTTTGAGCTTCAGTTTCTTCATATGTTAAAAGAAAGATACAGAAATACCTACCTCATAGAGTGTGGGAGTATTAGGTGATGCAATAACCATGAAGTGCCATATCCCTGTCACATAGTGCTCTATAAATGGTAGTGATTAGCAGTCATTGTTACCTTCATTTTCATAGATTGCTCATGTATCAGTACTTTTTCAATGAATACAGTATAATTTTAACAAAGAATCTACATTTGTCTCAAGAATGAAAATTTCCTTGGTGTGAGTTAGGTGAAATAGATTTTTTTAAAAAGAATGAAAATTCCCAGTAATAGTTATACTCCAAATGTAGGGTAAACAAAAGTAGCTAAGTCCTGTCTCAAAAGAAAAATGCCATAATTTGGATAAATTTGGAGTATTACTGTTTTTGCTGCATGCAAAAATCCTCCAAATGACCTCCTAAGAGTTAAATGTGATATAAAAATGAACCCAGAGGAAAAAATTATGGTGAATTTAACAACTGACTATTGAAAACTTTAAGTTTTTATATCTGTTCTCAACTCTTAATTTAATTACGTTTAAATTGAACTCCCTAACCTGGATACTTGGAGAAAGTATCCAAGATTATTCTGTGTACTTTTTCTGCCATTCTGTTACACTTGATGTTCATTTGAATTATAATGTTGGGGTGGTAGTGATAATTTCAAAAGTATACCGTGAGACTTGCTCTCCCGGAATAGCCATAATTAAAGCTAGTGGGCACAATTTCTGACATCTGCTCAGACAGGCATCAGAGAGGTAGGAGACACATATTTGGGTCAATATTTTGTATCAAGTCTAGTGACCCACATCACAATGACAGAAACAGGCCTTGCTAGATAGCAGCTCCCCTGTCCGCTACTCACTCCTTCTATTACATCATCTGCCAGTTTTCTCTCCTACCTGAAAATGTTGTAGGTTACTTTGTTGATTATAACAAGTAGCACTTTACAAATATATTAATTTTTATAAAATACTACTCTTCCCAGAGTACAGAGAGAGAAGGAAAGCTTCCCAAGGTTTTTAAAAGCTAACAACCCAGGTGTCAAATTAACACAAATTTAACATGATAAAGTCACAAGTAAAATTAGCGTCAAATGCAGCAGTATATAAATTACTGTTAATGCCTTTTATGTGCCAGATGCCAAGCACATTATCTTGTTTTTGCAATAAACCTATGAGGCAGTTACGCCATTATTGTCCCCGTTCTGTAAATGAGGCAACTCAGGCATAGGGACGTCAGGTCACTTGTCTTAGGTTACATGAGTAGCAAATACAGCCAAGACAGATTCCAGTAGTCTTGACCTCCTAATCTGCCCTTTTAATTTCTGTTTTCCGCTTCTGTGTACTACTTTGTAGGTTATGTATGTAACAGAATGATTCACTCCGACAAAGAAGGGTTTATTCCAAGAATTAAATACTGGGTAATATTTTAATTATGTTTAGTATTAATACACCAAAAGAGAACCACGTCAATAGCTCTTTGGATGTACAAAGCACTTGATAAAATTAAAAAATTGATCTCAATTTGTTTTTGAGGTTAGTTTTTATGCAAAGGAAATGTTTTCTCTCCATTTTCTCCCCTCCTGTATTTCTATTCTAGAAATACTAGAATCCTTAAGAAGTGGATGCTGTTGTCACTGGTTCTGCACATGGCAATGAAAAAGAAGAAAGCAAAAGGCACACATTTGCTTCTTTTCCAAGTCATCAAAATTTGATATGGCAAAAATCATAAATAGTTACAAGGCAAACAAATTGATAAACTACAACATTTATGGCAAATTGCCTTAATTCAGAAAGGACATTTTCAAAGCCGAAGAAAAAACAATCAGTAGATAGTATCAATCAGAGACTTGTGCAAGCAAAATAGAATGGCTGACAAATAAATGTTAAATCAGTAACATGCTGATTAAAAAGTAGAATACTGTTCACCTGACTGCATAGATTTAAAATAATAGGCATTTTCATGGATGTGGGAAGGAAACATTCTGAGATAACAGCTAATGAGAGTTTAAGTCTTGAGGACAGGTAAACTGTATTAATCAGAAGCCGTAAAAAGGTTCATACCCTTTGACATAGTATGCTGGGAATATTTTCTGAGGGATCGATTGCATAATTGCACAAAGATGTATATTTTTGTGATACGGTTCTACACAGTATTGTTTATAATAAAAACTTGGAAACCTAAATGTCCAATAATAGAAAAGAATAAAATATTGTATATACATACAGTGGGTAACTAAGAAATGATTCAATTAGTATAGATATTTTCATTGACAAAGGTTTCTTAATATATTGGTAAGTGAAAGGAAAGGGAAGTTTTAGGATAGTATATCTAGCATATAAATATATTTGTCTGGGATATGGTTAATACAGAAACTTTAACAGTGGCCATCTTTAAAGAGTGGAATTTTGAGTAACATTTTCTTCATATCTGTATCTTTTTTTTCCCAATAATTAATATATAAATAAATGTACATGCATCTCTCTCTCTCCTCTGTCTCTGTCGCGCACACACACACATACACACTATCTATCTATCTATCTATCTATCTATCTATCTATCTATCTATCTATCTATCTATCTATCTATCTATCTATCTATCTATCTATCTATCTATCTATCTATATCTATCTATCTATATATATATACTGGCTCTTAGAAAAGTTATCCATGACCTTGTATCTTGTTACTAAACACAGTGAAACAATCATATGTTAAGATTTATTCTATGAGGTGAAAAAACAGGCTACAAGGTATTACGAAAATTTGGATTGAGATCTAATTGTTTAGAAAGCATTTTCTAGATTTCTTACTCTACACAAGTAATATACAAGAATAACAAGATATAGTCCTCTCAATTCTTCATTACATTTGGAAGTAGTGCATTATGTTCTCCACTTAGCATATTGGGAAATGAATATGTAAAATAATTCTGATTTCCCTGAGCTTAGTGGTACATGATTAATAACTTTATTTCAATATTTTTTCTCCTATATCTTCGTCATGAGATTTCCTGACTCTTTTTTGGCCCTGGGTCTGTGGTGGGAAAGCTGTCCTCCTCTATGTACTGAATTTATGTGATTATTGTCCAGTCTAATCTGGCGTGCACTTTGCTCAGTTCATTTCCAGTAATAGCAGGTTATTTAGGTTTGATGAATTCTAACATGCCTGTGTGTCTTTGCTTCACCAAAACACAGAACCATACCTACGTGTGCTGGACACTGTTAAAGGTTCTGATAAAGGATCGATGGCACCATAGTTGCCTTGGAGGAGTTGTATGTCTAATGGAAGAGGTAGATATAAGCATAGTTTTCAGCAGATTCAAATCTATTAAGCTTAATATTTACAACTGCTACAGCATTTGCATAAAATGAGTATCATTTTAGCATCTCTGCAAGCCAGAAAATGTCTTTAATTTTCTCATTTTGGACTTTAAAAATTATTTTCCAATTAAAAATAATTTGAGGAAATAGAGATTTCCATAACATTTTTCAAAAATGTAATTTTCTTACTCATCTACTAATGGCACAATGTTTTAAAATGCTTTGCTAAAAAGGCAGCTTTAGGATTAAAGGATAATTTATGTAACGTTAGAAACAGCAGCAATAATAATTCAGTAGAGACTTTCATCATTCGATTTATGAAAAGCATATTGCCTTAACATAATTTCTTAACTGGAAATTTAGATGCAGGAATCAAATTAGTCTCTTAAAATATAAAGTCACAAAGACAGGGAAGTCTGGAGGAGGATTGGAAGGGATTAATGTCTCACAACATGAAACAGATATGTATGTAAGAATTCATGCAAACTGTTTATCTTACATCTTTTTATTTAAAGAATTTTAGCTCCATTTACACATAAGAAAGCCTGGAGTTTGAAATAATAGGTGTCCAAATTCATGCTTATCCAGATTTATATCACACTGCAGCCACATATTTTGGTGATGATAGTTAAATAAGTTGCTACTGTGAAATGTAAAGCTAAGTATCCTTTTTAGCACCATGTATTATTTCATAGTAAAAATTTGAATGTTACAAAGTTCCTGTGGTGTTATGTCAAAAAAATATTTTCCTCGTCAATTTGCAAACTTTTATTATGCATTAAGTAGGTATACTTAATATTTGAACAACTATGGATGTGTATCTTTATGGTACATAAATGTTCCCAAAATAGATGAAGATGTGTAATTTATAAAGCAAACATATTCAGCAATGTGACAAATGTGGGAGAAGTATCTCTTGACAAAATAATACTTCTTTAAAAAGTAATATGTTTTATCATTTTAAATCTTCTGATCTTTTTCTTCCATTCTTCAAAAATGGAATGTATGGTCACTTGTCACTCTTAGTACAGATTAGCATTTTTAAACATAGACGGCTTTCTGAAATACATTAAATGCTTTTTGGAAAATTGAGTGTAACTCTTTCAATGAATTTTAAGATACTGTTGGCTTCCAAAAGAGAATACTCCAGACAGGGTACATTTTTCTCTTTTTCTACTGGAAGAACCAGACACAATTTAGAGACAAGTAAGCTGGGGACAGATTTTCAAGGTCATCTGGGAACAACCACTCTTTTAGAAACATTTCATTGTTTTTAAATATATTTTATTGAAATTTGTTACTTCTGTCTTCAGAAAATGTTATATGAATACAGAAAATGTATGTTCCCTATGGGGACCTGGGAAATTAAAAACGTGTATCATCCTGATAAAACATATCTCTTGGGAAAAATTGGCCAAAACAGTTACTCAGTATATCTCCAGGTTTGCATCTTTTACTTCTTGTGTATTCATTTAGAGTCCTCTTCCAGTGTGTGGACCTCTGCAGATTCTAGATAACTTTTCAAATATGCTAGATTTTGAGCTATGTATTTTTTCTCAAGCAGAGACATCTGCGCATAGCGAAAATGAATTCTCAGAGACCAAAATTTGCCAAGCATATGTGACGGAACTGTAGGGAAAAAGGGCATAACTTTAATCTTCAAAGAAGCTTAAAAATAGCTCCACAGTTATTATGCATGAGGCCTGACAATTGACATTTCTCATTTTGGCAGCATTCACCTACAGCACCCTATCAGCAACTGAACACATTCATCTCTGGAATAAATGATTAATGAGCTGCCTATCATTTCCACTCCTTTTGTACCAAGTGGTGGAGGTTTCAGTTGATCATATTGCAGCCATTAACATCATTACTGAAATTGATTCTGCCACTAGAGGATTGTGCTAGGATAATCAATTAGCATTTAAATAAAAGAATTAAGTTATGGCATTAAAAATAACAAAAAGTAATCCCTTCTGAGTCACTGTCAGACCTGGTAAGGTGATTTTGTTTTTTTGCTCATCAGACAGCATCACAAAACCTTAGATCGAGGAAGGAAGCATGGAAGGATTGTTCTTGTTTCAAGAACGACCCTCTAAGATTTCCAAACTTTTTATTAATCACTGTCATGTTCCTTGAAATGCAAATTTACGAAATGCTACAATTTGCATTCAATGGTGACCAATGAAGTTGCCAAATTATTTCCTTCAGACACAAAGTAAAAGAATAGAGTTAGGCATTTTTGAAAGGTCGGAATTTATCCAGAAAGGGGGAAGTTAGAGGAAGGAGATTTACAAATGATACTGAGATACAGCAAAATAAAGCTTTTCTTATATTTCAGCAGGCAGATGTGAGAACGAAGTGATAAGAACATCATCATTTAGATGTCGGGATGATGTGGGCTGCATTTCTAAAACAGATGGCAGATAATGTGGGTCTCCATAGTCCTACAAAAAAGTGACAGATTGTAGTTTTGGTAAAATGATACATCAAGGAAAATGAATGGTACTTGGAATCGGTATTTTAGCATCTCTTTCTGCTCCTGGGACCAAGTTCCTCAAGTTCTCAATATTACTGAGCTTAAACTCCCTCCTCATCTATGTTCATCTTCCAGCATGGCTTTCTCCTATTTCCTCATTGTTTCCTCTCCCTTCCCCTGTTGAATTTCAAATTCAAATATAAACAGTTGGTTTTATCTGCCTCTGAATTAAGATACTACCTTTACTACATTATATTGGTCACCCAATTGAAGTGCATGTGCATTTTCTTCAGAGCTGAGACGCATTGATTATACAATGAAATGGAGCTATCACAGGTCCTCAATCCAGCTGCTCTGTCCTATACTTAACATTCTTTCCACAATCTGTTGGTAGTGGTATTGTGACTTTTCATTTCTTTCTGTCTTTGTGAGATTTTAAGAAGAAGCTAACAAAGGCTGCTTTGAGGACTGCTAAGTAGAGGACATTTTTACCTAACATTGATTAATGTAGATAGCTGAGACTTATTTGTATTTTGAAAAATGGGAAGAAAATGGTCATGGTAAGAAGCACTGGGTGATAAGAAAACCACATAGTAACAAGATTTCTACATGTGAGCCAATAGCAAACTTCCTCTATATGTTAAAATTCTCCAGTGAGAAATACAGCAACTCGTTTCAGACACCATGAGATGGACAGGTTAGGCCAAGTTGGGCTTGACCTGGTGGTGAATGACCACACACTTCTTTACTTTTGGCACAAGTGGCTCATCAATCTCCCATTTTCCCCCAGATCTTTTTTCAGCGTAGTATTCTAGGCACCAACTACCAACTGGCCAGTGTTCACCTGTTTGTCATTTTCAGCTTAACTACCAATTTGGACAATTGGAGAGGTATTCGAACCGGATGGTAAAGCTGAAATTAGATCTCAAGTCTCTTGACTGAAGTCTAGTACTCTTATATTTCATAGACAATGAACTGGACCAGATGAATTCTTCTGTTAGTATGATGTATATTATATGAACTTCCAATAATTTTAAAGCTAACTTTTTATTATAAAAATGATACAGGCTCATGGTAAAGTCACTGTGGGAAACAGTATGGTGTTTCTTCAAAAAATTAAAAATAAAATTACCAGCCAGGTGTGGTGGCTCACACCTGTAATCCCAGCACTTGGGGAGGCCATGGTGGGAGGATTGCTTGAGCCTAGGAGTTCGAGACCTGGGCAACACAGCGAGGTCCCAACTCTACAAAAACAAATTTCAAAAATTAGTTGGGCATGGTGGAGCATACCTGTAGTCTTGGCTGAAGCAGAAGGATCACTTGAGCCCAAGAGTTCAAGGCTTCAACAAGCCATGCTTGTGCCAATGCACTCCAGCCTGGGTGACAGAGTGAGACCCTGTCTCAAAAAAAAAGAAAAGAAAAAAAGAAAAAAGAATTACCATATGATCCAGCAGTTACACTTCTGGGTATATACTTAAAATAATTGAAAGCAATTTTTTGAAATGGTCTCAGAGTTATTTGTGTACCAATATTTATAGCAGCATTATTCCCAACAGTTAAAATGTGAAAGCAACTCAAGTGTCCTGGACAGATGAGTAAGGAAAATGTGGTATACATATTCAAAGCAATATTATTCAGCCTTATAAAGAAAGGAGCTGGATATAGTGGCTCACGTCTGAAATCCCAACACTTTGGGTGGCTGAGGTAGGAGGATTGCTTGAGGCCGGGAGTTCAAGAAGAGCCTAGGCAACATAGTGAGATTCCATGTCTACACAAAATACAAAAATGTGCCAGACATGGTGGCACATGCCTGTAGTCTTAGCTACTCAGGAGGCTGAGGTGGGAGGATTGCTTGAACCTGAGAGGTGAAAGCTGCAGTGAGCTATGATCACACCACTGCAATCCAGCCTGAGTGACAGATTAAGACCCTGACAAAAAAAAAAAAAAGGAAATTCTGATACGCTGAAACATGAATAAATTTTGAGGATATTATGCTAATCAAAATAATCTAACCAAAAAAGACAAATACTTTATGATTCCCCCTGTATAAGGTACTTAGACTGGTCAAAATCATAGAAAGAGAAAATAGAAAGGTGGTAGCCAGAGACTAAAGGGGAGGGAATGGGGAGTTACTGTTTAATGGATACTGAGTTTCAGTTTTACACAATGAAATGAGTTTTGGAGATGGATGGTGGTGATAGTTACACATAATTGTGAATGTATTTAATATCTTTGAACTGTATGCTTAAAAATGGTTAAGGTGGTAAATTTTATATTATATGTATTTTGCTACAATAAAAAATTGGGAAAAAATGCAGGCTTATCACAAGAAAAAAAATTACATAAAGTGGAAGTAAATTTCTTCTTAGCAGTTTGCCCCATTATCTTCCTGCTCTATGTGTCACCTCCCTAAACTCCAACTCTCACTTTCTAGGGAAAGCTGCTTTAAACTCTGTATACATGTAAGGAAATGTTCTATACATAAACCACCTCTGGCTGTGTTTCTCTGTGTTCATCTTTGCCTCTCTCTCTTTGCCTGGATAAGATCATACTGCATAAACTCTCCTCTAATGGCTTTTTTCCTATCTAAAATATGTATTTTGAAGAGTTTCCCTTATTAGCCTATATATATCTAATTTTAAAAAACCGACTGAATGGTGTGTGATTAGATGTCTATATCTCCCATTGATAGAAATGTAGGGCATTTCCATTCGTTTTTACAAATGATACTGCAGTAAGCATCTTTGAGTATAAATCTTTGGGTACTTGTGAGTGAGTTAATCTCTCAGGTAAATTAGGTGGAATTATGAGCCAAAAGTTATGTGTATTTTACATTCTGATATTGACAAATAGCCCTCCAAAAGTTGAACTAATTATCTCCCTATAAACTAAATAGCATAGGAAAGTGCCTGTTTTCCCAACACCTTCAACACTTAGCATTTTAAAATTTCTACTTACAGCCATGTAGTAGATGAAAATATTGAAAATATTTTAATTTACATATATTCAATTCTGAATGAGGTTAAACATAGATTTTGTATGACTATTCACTGTTTGTATTTATTTACAATGCACTGCTTGTTTCATTTCCATGCTCAATTTTAATGGTGTTTACTTTGAGGAAAAAAAAATACCTATACAGAAAAGCCCTGCATTATATGTAATTCCCTCTTTCTACACCTTTTCTGCTATAATTCGAAAGTTAGCTTTGGTCAATTTTTTCACTGTCACTGTTTCTTTCCTCCTTCTCCTCCCTTCCTCCCTTCCTCCTTTTCTTTCTTCCTTCCTTGACAGGGTCTTGCTATATTGCCCAGGCTGGAGTGCAGTGGATTTTCACAGGTGTGATCCTAGTGCACTACAGCTTTGAACTCCTGGGCTCCTGTCTCAGCCTCCTTAGCAGCTGGGAGTACAGGTGCATGCCACTGCGCCCAGTGCCTTGTTTCTTTTATGGTAATCATTTCACTTTCAACGTTTAACCAGATTCTCCATACCTCGACAGCAATTAGGGTGAGGAGGACTAATAGTACTGCAAAGGTCCCGATGGTCTTGTTTCAGAGATAATTTTTGTTATAACATTGCTTAGCATATTATGCTTTATAATCTTCTTGTCAGTAACTGTGTGTCCTTGGTATTCATCTTGTTTCTCAGTCATTTCTACTATAGAAAGAATCATATTTTCAAGAATAACAAAATGTCTGATTCCCTGTTTTCAGCATACCTTCATATACTAACAGACCAAATTGACTGGACTTGGCCAATTCAGTTACAATGAATCCTATTGAAAAATGAACCTGGTTTACCTGAGGGCTAACTATTCAGGAACAACTCTTTATCATGAAGACTTTTTAGTTTAATTTTCGAATAGGAAATGTATTCACATGTGTATCAGGTTCTCCAGAGAAGCAGAATGAGTAGGATACACACACACACACACACACACACACACACACACACACACACACACACACACACACACACACACACACACACACACACACACACACACACACACGGGGATTTATTATGGGAACTGACTTCATGATTATGGAGGCTGAGAAGTCCCAGGATGCGCCATCCGCAAGCTGAAGAACCAGGACAGCCAGTGGTGCAATTCAGTCCAATTCCGAGGTCCTGAGAACCAGGGGAGCCAATGATGTATCTCTCAGCTGAAGGCATGAGAACGTGTGTGTGTGTGTGTGTGTGTGTGTGTGTGTGTGTGTGTGTGTGTGTGTGTGTTGGGGGGCGCAAGTCCTGGAGTCCAAAGGCCCAAGAACCAAGAGCTTTGATGTCCAAAAGCAGGAGAAGATGGATGTTCAGGCTCAAGAATAGAAAAATTCATTCTTCGTCCACCTTCCCATTTTATCCTGGCACTCAATAGATTGGATGATGCCCACTCACATAGGTGAGGCTGGATCATCTTTACTCAGTCTACTGATTCAAATGTGAATCTCTTCTGGAAACACCCTCACAGACACACCCAGAAATAATGTCTTACCAACTATCTGGGCATCCATTAGCCCAGCCAGGTTGACACATAAAATTAATCACCACAACATGGCTCAAAAGTCAAGAAGTATAAAGAAAAGTGAAAAGTTTTTTTTTTTTTTCCATCCCCATCCATTATCTTCCAGTTTCCCCTCCCTATCCTCATGGAGTTTGTAGTATATTGAACAGGTAGACCACCAAGAAATTATCATAAGGTACATTCAGTCTTCTCATTATCAGTAATTTTTTATTAGGTTTCTGGGTTCTGGGAGGAGGGTGTTACTGAATGCTGAGCTGGGAAGCTTCAATCATGAGATTTTTAATATTTATCAGTGAAGGGTTTAAAAAGATGGAGAAAAACTGAGTTAAAGGAATGAACTGCCACAGACAAAAATAAAATGGTCCCTTGGCCTACTTCTTCGAATCTCTATTGCAATAAGTGCTATGTGTGTGGCAACTTCCTGGAGGTTACTTATATAAAAACGTATACTGAAGTATTCAAATGTGTCATGCTAATGCTCTGTCCACTTCTTACTAAAATGCATGGGTTAAAATTAAGAGTAATACTTTTGTCTGGATTCTGAATCTAACTAAGTAGAAATTACTCATTTCTAAGTTGTAATGTATTATATATAAATGTAACATCGTTATAATACAATTATATGCGTACAATGTAAAAATGTAATATATTATGTATATGTACAAATGTACATTTGTTGTGTAATATAATTGTAATATTTTCAAGCCCTATATGAATAAAGCTGTTATTTGCATGACTGTATCCTATGAATAGTTATGGAAATGAATAAATAAGCTTTTTAGAAACAGTTTACAGAGCCATAAACACTTAAATATTTGTGCCTGAATTTTCTCATCAATTCTTTAGGTGTTTTCCCCTAAACAAAAGAATCTGTCTTTATTTTTCATGAAATCATTTTTCTATTTTGGCATAAATTTCTTTTTCATTTTAAAGTCTGCAATCTTCATTATATAACCTTCAGGCTATATGTGTGAGGTAATCCACTACCCCTCTCTGTTGGAGGGGGAATGTTTTCCTGTGCCACTCTGTAATTTGTTTTGGAACAATTATTGCAATTTGTAAGCATATCTGGTAATCACAAGATACATGTAGCTGAATTTAGAATCTGTTGAGAACACAGAAGGCAGCAGCAGTGTTTCTAAATGTCACTGACTTAATGATTTTAACTCATAAAAATTTTAAAGGTTCAAATGCATCAACCCAAATCATCCATTTCTGAAATGTATTTTAGATAAATCCCTTGAAGTGTTCTTTGGTTGCAAATGGGTGTCATTATGCATTAGTTTCTTTCTCCAAATCCCTGCAATCCCCTAACCTAATTTCCAGTAAGACAATCTATCAGACAATTTATCTCTAGTTCCTGTGTTTTAAAATTATGGAAGCTAAATGTTGTGTTCCAGATTGTTTAGGGAGTCATACCTAGAAGCATTTGGTGCCTTATACTTCTTTCTACTCTTTTGATTAAGAAAACATAAATGTGTACATAACTGGTATATTTTCCAATTATTTTAGGTGAACCTTACAAATGTATTTTGGCCCTTTTGCGGGGGCCTATTTTTCCTTTTAAAAAGTACCAACCATTCAACTTTGAATAACAGATTATACAGTGGAGCATTATTTTTTTGAAAAATAAATTATCTTAGGCAGAGTTTTAGAGTTTGTATATACTCATCATTTATTTTCCCTGTACTGCTTAAAATGTATTCTTAAATTTGTATGTTGGGCCAGGCGCGGTGGCTCACACCTGTAATCCCAGCACTTTGGGAGGCCGAGGCGGGTGGATCATAAGGTCAGAAGTTCAACACCAGCCTGGCCAATATGGTGAAACCCCGTCTCTACTAAAAATACAAAATATTAGCCGAGTGTGGTGGCACATGCCTGTATTCCCAGCTATTCGGGAGGCTGAGGCAGGAGAATCGCTTGAACCCAGGAGGTGGAGGTTGCAGTGAGTCAAGATTGCGCCACTGCACTCCAGCCTGGGTGACAGAGTGAGACTCCATCTCAAAAAAAAAAATTATGTTAAATAGGTTTAGGTTATGAGACAGAAGATTAAAGAGGAAAAGCAACATAGAACATATTTTATTCCTATTGAAATGTTATTTTTATTTTCCTTAAAAAGAGATAAAGTGGGATATTAGTGTCAATTTTGGCAGATGAGTGGTCTGGTGACAAATAACACAGTAATAAATTGATTGCCCCCTTATACCTCCACTGGTAACTAAAGCTTACATTTGGTAAAGAAGATAGAAGCCTTTGCAGCTGCCTTAAATTCTGCTATGGAAACAAGTGGTACATATATGTGTGTGTGTATATATATATATATATATATATTTTTTTTTTTTGAGTCAGAGTCTCACGCTGTCACCCAGGCTGGAGTGCAGTGGCGCGATCTCAGCTCGCTGCAACCTCCACCTCCTGGGTTCAAGCGATTCTCCTGCCTCAGCCTCCCGAGTAGCTGGGATTACAGGTGCGTGCCACCACGCCTAGCTAATTTTTGTATTTTTAGTAGAGACGAGGTTTCACCATGTTAGCCAGCTTGGTCTCGAACTCCTGACCTCAGGTGATCCACCCGCTGTGGCCTCCCAAAGTGCTGGGACTACAGGTGTCAGCCACTGTGCGCAGCCATAAATATATATGTCTTACCTTGAGTTGTTTTCATGACTTACTTACACTGTGGAGAGTGAAGGAAATTGCTCAGTGGGTCAATTCCTTTAGGTCACTGAGTCCCAACAGAAATAGTCCACAAATTCCCCTGGCTTAGAGGCAATGATTTCTAATTCCTAGCTCCCCACTTAGTCCACAGTATGTTCATCTGGAAAACATTTAGTCATTTCTGAGGAGATTCTAAAATGAGGCAACCCCTGGTCAACTGTCTGCCTTTCATAAAAGGTCAATCAAATACATGACCAACAAAGACATACATTTCTGAGCCATATGGAAAAAATAATTGACTAAATGGGACCCTGATCACTTAAAAGAATAGAGGCATCTCTTAAAAAGAAAAGTGTATTCTCTCATCAGTTCCAATATTTTCATAACATTTAAAGCTCTCAAACGCTAAATAAAAATATTAAAACATTTGAGTGAAATGTAGCACAGTTTCTGATTTTCTATAAGGTTATGATAAATTTACTTGACACAACTTAACTTTAAATGATCATGTTGTGTTAAGCAGAATTAAATTAATGAAAATAAATGTTACCATCTAAATAATAAATATTTCCTAATTGAGTAGCCAAGGTAAAAATTATGCTAAATTATCTAGTTTTTAATTAGTAATTATTCAACAGAAGATTTCTCCCTGCTAATTATCTTTCAAGATTCAGATGAAAAGATACTAAGATCTTTTAACAAAACCATTCATTTAAGCCCATTATTAAACAAACTATATTACCTTAACATTTTATGGTATGAGATTCTCACAGCCAAAATCATTGGCTTGTTTTCCTGGGTAATATTTCAAACTCCTGTGAAAAATGAATAGTTGCTTAGAAAAGAGGGCTAATTAAGTCATAGTGTCATTTATGGCATTGCCCAAAACTGTCACTCTGCTCATATATTTTCCTTTCTTTCAACTTACAGCCCTATTTTTTGATAACTGGAAGTTTTCTGAATTTTGCATCTTGAATACCTCACTGTTGTTCTTTATCTGCCCACCAAAGAAACAGTCATGTTGAAACTGAATTTTTTAATATGCAAAAGCTACCATATTTGTCTAAAATTTACATTCTGTAATATGTAAGGAAACAACAGTATGCAAACTACAGTTTTATCCTTGCAATCAATATGAATGTATTACACTATAAACTGTTTATGGCCTACACTTCTGGCCTTCATTAGCCATCTCAAAACGTTATGCTGTAGGTCAACTGGGGTCATAAAGAACAAAAGTGGCTTACCTCAAACCAACATCACTATTAGAAAGTAACTTAAAACACATGCTTTGTTGGTATTCTAGATTTAACATCATCTTCTTAGGAAAGATAACCTGTGGTTCCAGAATTATTAATTTTTTTAGCAACCTATCAGAATCAAATTCTATGCAAATTAAATAAGAAACCAAATTGGAGTTTCACTAAATAGAACCTACAGAATTTGCTTGTTGTTAACGCTGGTGGATTTCTTTGAAACCTTGGAGTAGTTAAATATTAAATAGCTAGTAAGAGTGGAGACATTTCTAGAGATTATACTAGACAGCTGTTGACTGAGATTTCATAGGGCAGGTTTTAGACCTTGTTTATTTGTATCTCCAGTAGTTAGCCCAGGATTTTTACTCAAAGTGCTTGTTAAATAATATAATGCATATTAAATAAATACCTTAAAAAGACAACCTCACTCTAGAAAAACAAAAGACAACCTCAAAATTCTATAAACTTAGTAATAATACTAGGTGATCATTCAGAGCACTTAACTCACCTTATGAAGAGGTGCTTTCGGAGTTGTGTTCAATTTTGTCACTTTCAGATGAAAATAAAAGTGAACACTGGAAGAACATCTGTAAAATTACAGCTAAAGACAACCATATTGTAGTTCATCATTCATTCCCTACATTAGATTGTGCTTTTCTTCAAAAATTCAATGTTAGTAAAAAGTTTGATTGTCCTAGTGAATTTAATGATATTAAAACTCTATAACCTATTGTTCTTTTCCTTTCTTAGCTTCCCAGGAAGACTTGGGGCTAAATTCAATGCCTAATTATATTTTCTATATTAGTTTGGGTGTTTTTGTAGTTACCATTTCCTTTTTTCAATGTTTCCCTTTTTATTTTTATAGTTTAATCCTTTTTAGAAATGTGTGCTGTATATTATGAATTAATGTCAGTTTTTTATTCTTAATCCTCATTTTTCAATTGTTTTTGAGCTTTCAAAACACATTGTTCACTAATCCTTTAAACTTTCTTTTTTTTTTTTTTGAGACAGAGTTTTGCTCTGTTGCCCAGGCTGGTATGCAGTGGCACAATCTCGGCTCACTGCAGCCTCTGTCTCCCGAGTTCAATCAATTCTCATGCCTCAGCCTCCCGAGTAGCTGGGATAATAGGTGTGCACCACCGTGGCCTGCTAATTTTTTGCATTTTTAGTAGAGGCAGGGTTTCTCCATGTTGCCCAGGCTGATCTCAAACTCCTGGACTCAAGTGATCCAACTGCCTCGGCCTTTCAAAGTGCTGGGATTACAGGCGTGAACCACCACACCAGCTGAAAGTCTCTCTTCCTTGCCTTTCAACTGTATTCTTTCAGTCAACAAATATTTATTGAATACTTAATGGTTGTCAGGCACTGTTGTGATTCCTCTCTCAACTCAATGATCCTTTTCCTCATCCCATTTACTCTCAGTTCTGCCCCATAAATGGTGCAGGTGCACCAAGGTTCTGTCGTTTATTTTATGATGTTCTCAATTCTGCACTCTGTGCCCTGATTTAGAAGCACAATCCCTTACTTGAAACTTTTGAAGCCACATATGCTTCAAAATTCTGAATTTTTGAATTTTAGCAAAGTCATAGGTTGTAACAACCATATATTTTGTAACACTTTACACAGAGAGGGGCAGCACTCTTTAATCAAATATATTAATATTTCTGCAATGAAATATATGAATGTTTACAAAAACTGAGATAGGGACTATGACTACTATAGTAGTATATATAGACTATAACCCTCACTGTATTTTTTTTTTTTTTTGAGACAAGATCTCACTCTGTCACCCAGACTGGATGGAGTACAGTGGCACAATCTCGGCTCACTGCACTCTCCGTCTCCGGGGTCCAAGCAATTCTCCTGCCTCAGCCTCCTGAGTAGCTGGGACTACAGGTGCCCACCACGCCCGGCTAATTTTTGTATTTTTGGTAGAGATGGGATTTCACTATATTGGCCAGGCTGGTCTCGAACTCCTGACCTCAGGTCATCCGCCCGCCTCGGCCTCACTACAATTCTTACCAGGTGTTGCGGCTAAATGAGTTTTGTCTTAGAAAATGCTTTTGCTTTTCAAACCATTTTCAATTTTGAGATTGCAGATAAGGGATGATTTACCTCTTAAACTTTTTCTACTTTAAATATATTAAGCAAATTTTATCTCGAATCTGTCCGGTCCTACATTTCCAAATACCTTCTGGACATCTTTACTAAAGGACCTATCAAATACTTTAATTTGTACCAAAGCAAATATATTGCCTTCTAACCCACTGATCTCTTTCTTGGTTGTCATTCTGTTTAACTCTTAGCATCATCACTGAATCCTATGGATTCAGTGAACATAAGGAGTAAACGTTAAACATAAAATGTTTAACAGTCTCTGTTTGCCTTTTTAATGCCATCTAATTCATTTTGTAAGTAGAGTATCACGGGAATAATTATCAAGGTATAGTTTGGGAAAAGGTGAGCAAATCCTTAACACAGCTGGCCCAAGGTTTTATTTGGTAGGTCTAAATCTTGACCTTACAGCTACGAAATTTCAGGTTTGTGCTTGAATACATGCCTAAAAGAATGAAAATGAAATGACCAATAGTATGTACCATTTTAGTTTTTATTAATAAAATAGAAACCTAAATCAGACAACTGCTTTATTCTTCCATCTAATCTGACCATATATTGGAGTAGCAATTATTTATAAAAGGACTTAGGTGAGAACTGTCAATATATCAGTTCCATCAAAAACTCTAGGTTGGAATACCTTAAAAACAGCAAATTAAATATGAGAAAGCACAGAAATCTCTCCCTCAAACAAGAGGGGCTTCCTTTAATAGTCTTTAATATAGCTCATTTACAATCGTATGAAAATCCATCAAGATCAATCATGTTGCACAATCCCTAAAGGATAAAACTGAGGGAACTCATGGATAATTTTCACAGCTTCATTGTAAAGTCCAAGATCTGAAAGAAACATTTAAGCAAACATTTAATCTACAATGGAAAGTTGTAACAACAATTATTATCTAAGATATTTTTACCTATTTCCTTTTTCTCACCCTTTTGGAAGTGAATTTCTAAAAATGGAGATATGGATTATGGATTCTTATATTTAACTGTGGTGCCAAAAAAAAAAAAAAAAAGACATGGGACTACCATCCATTTTGATGTTCATTATACAGGCAGTTTCTGCCTGGTAGTGTTTTGGGTATTATGCATTATTCAGTTCCTTCAATTCATATATTACAACAAAAAAACTAATACTATCTTTGTTATATTTAAAAAATTATCTTTCAACAAATATTAATTAATCTTTACTGAGTTTCTTACATATATAAGCACTACTTAGAAGCAGGCCAAAACAAAATGTACCCCCATTTTCCTTTAGGATCACAAAATTCTATAGAAATTGAAAATGTGGCAGTACTAAAACTCTAGACCAATATATATCAAACTAAAAATAAAACTGTTTTCCTGTTAATTACATAAAACCAGTCCATACTAGAATGCTTTATTTACCAAAAGGATGGTTATCTTCTTTAAACTGGACATAAGAGGTACACAAGATAGTGGCCTTGGCGGTTACTCTTCCAACCACTTCCACAATTCCAGAGATTTCTTCATCAAGCTAAGACACAGAACAAGACGTCAATTTGGTGTTATCACATTTTCAGTTGACAATTAATTTGGAAAACTGTTATACAGGTTACTAATCTTTCACTTCAAGTAACAAAGTAATTTTAAAAATTACCAGTGTAAAAGTTAAAATGTAACTTAACAAATGTTTGAGTACTTAACTGTCAGCATGTTAAAATTCCTGTTACCTTTAGTAGTAGCTTCAAGTCCAAAGCTACAATTCAAGTTAAAGACAAAATCACTATTGAAAATGTCCATCATTTCTATAAGCAGTAATTTCCTATGAGAGGAATCTTCTATAATCTGTATTTCACAATGTGTTCTGCATACATTAACCAAACAGCATATGGATTTGTCTTCATAAAATACCAAAAAAAGTTTTAAGTACGTTAAACATAAAATGCAAACATAAGTAAAAACTGGAAATATATGAACAAAAATAGAAAATAAAATAAAATTGAAAACTCTTGAGGGGCTGGTCGAAGCAGGAGGATTGCTTGAGACCAAGAGTTCAAGACCAGCCTGAGGAACATAAGGAGACGCCATCTCTACAAAAAACAAAACAAAACAAAACAAAAATTAGCCAGGCATGGTTGAGCATGCCTGTAGTCCCAGTTACTGGGGAGGCTGAGATGGGAGCAACTTGATCTCAGAAGGCTAAGGCTGCAGTGTGCCACGATGGTGCCACTGCATTCCACCTGGGGCAACAGAGTGAGACCCTGTCTCAAAACAAAAAACAAAAACGAAACAAAAAAACTCTTGAGGAAGAAAAAAGCAATTTAAATTTTTCTTATGTGATTTTATGGTCTTTCATAAGGAATGAGAATTGTTATCCAACATTTATGGGATATGTTCAAAAATCATGAAGCCCAAAAAATCATTGGTTAAAAATGTAAAAGAACATATAACGAGAGAATAGTACAAGAATTAAATTTTAGAGCCAGGGACGTTTTACCAGCTCATCTTTTTAAAATCCATTCCAAAAATTAGAAACACCGGCAACAAACCAAATCCAGATGAAGAATTAACTATAATATATATGAGACTTATTAATACTTAAACATACGGGTTCCATCAACTCGATGGTTCCATTTTTTCCTTCTCCATCTGAAAGAATAAACATTTTTCCAGTGGGATGAATCTAAAAACGAAACATATGATTAAAATCTCACTAAAACAACAACAAAAAAGTTTGACAAAAGTTGAGTACATTGATCCTTAGTTGAGCACAAATCAACAGTTTTTTGAACAGTTTATTCAACTTATTGGTTCAAATTATAATCTCATGTTATCAAATCTGTTCATGGAACACACAGTTTATTCTGAATTTCAGATAAACAAGAACTTTTTTTGTAGTGTAAGTAGTTTCTGTATTTGCTAAATATGGCAACCCTATTCTAATAACAAATTAAAGGAAGCCCACCCTATCTAAAAGTGAAATCTGCTGGCACTCATGATTTAGACAGTACATATCCCACGGAGGGTATGTTTTAAAAATCAGGCATGATGAAGTAAAAGGAGAACTGGTTGCTAGAATATCTGGGTCGTACTCCTGGGAAGCAGCTGTAAAGAGCGCTCTCAGATCGCGTTTGAATGCCAGCTTTGCCACTTGCTGAGTTTCTGAGCATTTTAGTCAACCACCTACCACTCCTACTCAGTTTCCCTACTTGGGAAGTCAGAGCAACACTCATTTAAGGAAGAGGATGTGTGGATGAAATGAGCTACTAAATAAGTCTTTATATAATCGTTTTCTTTTCCTCAGCTTTTCAGGTCACTGATTCCAAGACTTTGGGCCTGTTTCTCACCTGTAGAATGAGGGAACTTCACTTTAATACTGGGGTTAGATAACTCGTTACTACGGGACCCAAAGCGGACAATCAAGGCATGTTTTACAGAAAAGCGATTACAACGAGGAAATGAGGTTTGCAAAAATAAGTAATTTTAGAAGAGAAGGAAACCAGCAGATTAGTTTTGTCTGCGTCCGTCACGTCTGAGTAAACTAAGAAATCTGAAGGTAGATGTGGGAGTGGTGTTTATAATTTTCCTTACGTAAGCACGGCTAGAACGGAGGCGACGGGCACTGGACTTTAGAACTCAGCATTTGAAAACACGTTTCTGTGCCATAAAACAGCGCCAAAATGGGGCTGTAACGGCTAAAGAATTTCCAAAAAGTCTCCTTGTGCAAAATAAAGGAGTCGGGAGAGCAGTGATCGGAGGCTTTCCGTCCTTTTTCATCCCCCGTTATCCACTCAGAATCCGCCACCCAGGCGGTCACGGGGTCCCTCCCTTCAGCTACAGACTTGGGAGCCCATGACTGCGAACCCGCACACCTTTTCCAGTCTCCCTACGAAGCAGACAGGCTTGTCGATGAACTGAGCTAGCATGCCGGCGTTGATGCGCGACCTGGGAAACTCCATCACGTCCGCCATAATTACGGCCCAAGACTGCGGCTGGCGGGAAACCCACGGACAACTGAAACTGTGCGCCCCGCGGGTGTCTATGGGGCAGATTTCACGGCACCAATCAGCGAAGACTAGCACTCCAGCTTCTCCAATTAAATGCGCGGAAACCTAAATCGCAATCGCGCTGTCTCTGAAAGGGGTGGAGAAGGGGCGGGATGAGTCCGGAAGTGGAGATTGGCTGCTTAGTGACGCGCGGCGTCCCGGAAGTTGCCAGATACAGGGCGAGAGGCAGTGGAGGCGGGGCTTGGATGGGGGCGGAACCTGAGGCTACCCTTCTGCGATCACAGGATTCCCGGCGGTGACTTGACCCCGGAAGTGAGGTGTGGAGCTCCGGTGCCGGTGCGGCGGGGGACTGCGGCGCCATCCTCAGGTACCTCTTCTCGCGGGAGGCGCCGCAACCTTACTGTTTCCCCATTCTTCCCGCGAACAGAGTCAAAAGAGCTAGGCGGGAGTCGGCACTAGCTGCTGCCGCGGTGCTGTGGGTGCTGCGTACCAGCTGTTACTGTTGCCCCGTCTTCCCTCTCCCCGGTTCTGCGTGGGAGGCGCGGGAGTTTTGCTGAATGATACGTGGTGTGGAGTAGGGTTGTGATACCCGCCCCCTTGGAGATGGGGAGCGGGGTCATCAGTGATCTTGATCACTTTCTTCAGGCTTTTGCCACTTGTTGGCTGAGGGTCGATTTACTCCGTTAGCTGCGTCACTCTGCTTTCTCCAGTTTCTCCACCTGTAAGAAGAGAGATTGATCCGATTACTTCTAAGACGTTTTTTAGCCCAACCTGGCCACACTGCGGAGGCGCCGGTTCTTTCACCCCGCTAACCCTCCGTCTTGGCAGCCAATAGAAGCACTTAAGGATGGGTAACGGGGAAGGACCACTGGCCAGTACTAGAGGAGACAAGCTTAAATCGTTGTTAGACCCCGAGTTAGGGTTCCCCGAGCTAGGGTTCCCCCTTCTGAGGCGTATTTTCCCCATCCGCAAAACCAAGGGTTAGGCGGAATGATTTGCAAGGTCCCAGTTGACTCTAACTTTTGGCCATATGTTCGACTCAACAGTTTAACCCCCCTCAGCAGTCTTTCTGTCGTTGCCCTCCACACTGCAAGACTCTGGAGGGCGATCTGGAGGTCTGGAAGATAACCGATTCCTGGGAGATTTGGGGGTAGTCTCCAATCTGTCCCTGGCTCATCTTGTGACCCGAAGCCGGCGGCCTTGCCAGGAATATTCTAGAATGAGTGCACATAAAAATACCTTCAAACGGTAATGTGGAAGTTGGACAGAAGTTTTAATTGGGTATTTTAACGTTGTGGAAACTGAGTCTGTGAATTTGCCCAAAGCTACAGAATTGTCATCGTTCGAATTCCCTTAGGCAAAAAAGATCCGATTTGAGACTTCACGTGGCAATTTAAGATTTGAATCTCATGTACGATAATTAAATGATAGTCTCCCTTAGTGTTTACTTAGCACTTAATAGGTTTGTCTTAGTTTTACTCACTAACAGTAGTTTAAAGGATTTCATTAAACAGAAATGTGTTTAATGATGTGCGTCAGTGGTGTATAAAAAAGTTGTGGTTGTATTGGTGCAAGTCAGTAAAGTCTATTTTATATTAAAGCTTTAAGTCTTTTGTACTTTAGCATTGTTTTGCAAAGCAAGTTGATGTGCATTATATAGGGGAGAGTACACACATCAATGTCTTTAATAGCATTTTTTTTTTTTGAGGCAAGATCTCGCTCTGTCACTCAGACTGGAGTGCAGTGGTATGCTCCTAGCGCACTGCAGCATTTAACTCCTAGGCTTAAGCGATCCTCTCACCTCAGCCTGCCAAGTAGCTGGGACTATAAGCACATACCACCACACCCAGCTAATAAAGGATCTTTTTTTTTTTTGTACAGATGGGGCCTCGCCATGTTGACCAGGCTTATCTCAAACTCCTGGGCTCAGGCGATCCCTCCCTCCCCCGTCTCCCTCCCAGAGTACTGGAATTACAGGTATGAGCCTTGGTACGTACCCTGTAATAGTGAATTTTTTTTTAAAGAGCAGTCCTGAGAGTACCAGATGTTAATGTCTTTGTTTACTTGCAGTTAAGACCGCTTTTAAGTAAAGGCTTTCTTTTAAAACAGGGAAATGAGCAAGAAGATAATTTAAAACAGCCTTTTCGCGTATTTTTGAGTCACTTAAAATATTATGAAATACATGATGTACAGAGAAAAGTATAGCTAGCCGATTTGCATAGTTTTGAGAGAAATGAAATGAATCCATGGGGCCTGTCATTCAGCTGAAGAAATGGAACTTTACCAGTTACCAGTAAATTTTACCAGTTTGCACTTCCCCAATTAAGCCCTCCTTGCTACAGCCATAAGTAAACACTATCTTGAAATTTGTGTTAAGCTTCCTAAGCTTTTCTACAGTTTTATCACACATGCAGGCATTGCTAAATGGTATGTTGTTTAATATTGCCAATCTTTGACCTTTATGTAAATAGAAACGTATATATCTTCTGACTTGTTTTTGAGATTCATCTATGTTGACGAATGTACACAGATCATATTTTTTTTCTGTTACAGGTAGGCATGAGCGCGGGACAGTAGTGGGCTCTCCCCCAACCCACTAGAAATGTTGGGGGATGGTTTGGCAATTATCGAATTTGCTCCTCTAAAAATGATAATTCAACAGCGCCAGGGAGAGGCCATTTCCTGATGGTCCACACCTGTTATCAAAATGGTACTTGAATGTAGACCCGAGGGAGAAACAGCTTCCTGGGCATGCATATTAAGAGACAAAAATGGTAAAGTACCTTCTTCTAGGTACACTCCACCGGAAAAAGGAAGCAAGCCTCAGATGGGCATGCACGTAACTCCCTAAAAACACTTCCCAAGGCCAAGGAGGGCTCTATGCCTGCGGGCAGCCTATCCTAAGGAACTTGCCTGGGTCTGTTTTTCTGCATTATGCCCCTCAGTCAAATTTTTTCGTCTGAGGAGGCAAGGACTGAAGTTGCTACTGACCCGTAAGGATAGGCCACCGGTAACTTGGGGTAACTTGGATCTCTGCCACTAGTAAAAAAATGATTTCCCCAAATGGTGGTACCAGTTTACTCTCTTACCTGGAGTATTAGAGAGTTACAGTTATTGTATATTCTTGGCAATTCTTGAAGTTTTTTCCCCCAATTTGATGGATATGAAATGTTTTTTTTGTCGTGACCCTAATTTGCACTCCCTGATTACTGAAAAGTTTGAACACTTTTTCAGATTTTTATTGGTTATTTGTTTATCTTTTTTTCCTTGATTTTTTTCTTACTGACTTTTAAGAGCTTTTTATTAGTGGGATATTGTAATGGTACAACTGTTGTCCGTTTTTGGCCTATCTTTCCATTTCCTTCCTTCATTCTGTCCTTTTTTTTTTATTATTAGAAAGACCTCTTTTAATATAGTTAAACATTTTCCCCCTTAAGTTTAATGTAGGAGAAAAGTCCATTAAAATCTCATTTATGAATTCTTTCATACATCCTACTCTTAAAGGTATTCTATTTTCCCTAAAATTTTTAGAGCTTTGCCTTTCATATTTAATAGTCCGTCATCTAGAATTCACTCTTCGTGTATGTTGTCAGATAGGTCTCCAATCTCTTTATTTTGTTTTAATTTGACTGTATCACCTTTTTGCCACTGACCTTCACTTGTCACCTTAAATTTACAGATATGTGTGGAGTCAATTCTATTCTATGGATCTATTTTTCTATCCCTGAACCACTACCTATTTTCTTTAATAGTGTAGCCTTATCATAACTTTTGATGTCTGGGGCTGTGTTCTCAGGAATGTCTTGGTGATTTTTGTCTCTTTGCTGTTCCATATAGAATGTAGCTTATGAATTTCCATGAAAAACTGTGTTGGAATTTTGATCAAAATTGCATTGAATCCTTGGATGTATTTCAGGAAAAGTAACAGCTGAATGTCAACTCTTACTATCCTTGAGCCATTTTGGTCCTCTTAAAATCTTTCCAAAAAGTCTCATACTTTTCTACATAAAAGTTTTGACTTTTAGCTTAGATTTATTCCTAGATACCTTGTTTTTGTTGCTATTATGAATGGTATCATTTTTTAAATTAAAGATTTTAACTGATTGTTTTGGTGTATTGAAATGCCATTTTAAGAATTTTCTATCAGTTTTTTTGGAATTTTCTATTCATATTTGAAGAATTATAGTTTGTTTCTTAAGAATTCTTACATATTTTATTTGTTTTTCTTACCTTTTGCCTAGGATAGAGCCTTCAGTACCATTTTGAATAGAAATAGTGTTTAAGTCAAGATGGGGTTTGGCTGCATAAACAAAAGTATCTTTAATGCACAAACGCTTATTCTCACATGTGAAAGAAGTCCACAGCTGTGCAACTTAGTACTTGTGTGGTAGTGCACTAAGACTCAGGGTCCCAGGTTCTTTCTGTCTTTCTGTACTTCTACATTCAATGTCTAGTTCCATATTTATGGTCACCTCATAGGCCAGGTAAGTGATGGAGCTTCAGCTATCAAGTAAATTCACATTCTATGTGGCAGAGAAGTGGACAGGCAAGAGTATACCTCCATGAGATTCAGCTTCCTTTAAGGAGTATTCCCCGAAGTCCTTCCCAACTTGAATTTCTGTTTATTAGGTTAAGGAATTTTCTTTCTATTCCTAGTTTGATAAGCATTTTAATTGAATGGTTATGGAATTTGATCAAATGCATTTTTTGCCTTAATTGAGATGATTGAAATGAGTATATATTTTTCAGTGTTTGAACCAAGCTCACATTCTTGGAAGCTTGGTTATGATATATTGTCTTTTATTATATATTCCTGGATTTGATTTGCTGTTGTTTTTGTTTAGGATTTTTTTTTATCCATGTTCATGAGTGAGATTGGTCTGTAATTTTCCTTTTTTGTATAGCCCTTGTCAAAATTTGGCATTATGGTTATAAGACAGGAGAATTCCCTGGACCCCTTTGTGGGACTTTCAACCAGGGTGTGGCTCATTTGCTCGGCTGCCTTACGGGAGGGGGGAGTATGCAGGTGAGCAGGTGCAGGAGCTGGGGTGAATGATTTTGGCCTCCAGCCCCATGGCAGTGTCTAGCGGCATTACAGTGCTCTTTTAGCCCTGCCATCTGGGAATGGCTTAAGTGTTAAATAGCTCATTGGAGTCAGTGTGACAGCCTTTTTGGGTTCCCACACCCAGCGCATCCTGAATTCTTGTCTAGCGTCGAGGAGGAATCAGGTTACATGGACTTGAAAGATGGTGAATGTGGGCATTTTATTGAGTGATGGAGGTGGCTCTCAGTGGGATGGTGATATGGTTTAGCTGTGTCCCCACTCAAATCTCATCTTGAATTGTAGCTCCCATAATTCCCATGTTGTGGGAGGGACCTGATGAGAGATAACTGAATCATGGGGACAGTTTCCCCCATACTGTTCTCGTGGTAGTGAATAAGTCTCACCAGATCTGATGGTTTTATAAGGGGAAACCCCTTTCGCTTGATTTTTTTTTTTTTTAATTCTCTCTTGTCTGACACCATGTAAGAAGTACCTTTTGCTTTCCGCCGTGATAGTGAGGCCTCCCCAGCCACATGGAACTGCGGGTCCATTAAGCCCCTTTTTCTTTATAAATTACCCAGTCTCAGGTATGTCTTTATCAGCAATATGAAAATGAACTTATACAGATGGGGAGCTGGAGAGGGGATGGGGTGGGAAGATGATCTTCCCCTGGAGTTCGGCTGTCTCATGGCCAATCTTCTCTCTAACCGTCCCCAGCCAAACTCCCCTTGACACTCAGATGCTTCCTCTCTTGCACCTCTGCTGCACCGTTCTGCTGCTCTGCCACTCTTCTGCTCGTGGAGCCTGGGGTTTGGGGTTTATATGGGCACAGAATAGGGGAGACATAGTGGGCCAAAAGGCAACATTTGGGTGCAAAAACAGCCTGTTCACATTTAGGGCTGTGGGTCCAGGCTTAAGGGTGGAGCCCTCGCCAGGGACCCCACCCTTCTGCCGCTTGTCCCTATCAGTTATACTAGTTTTGTATTCAATCTCCAAGATTGTACATAAAACTGAAATTATCTATCAAGTGTTTGGTAGTGTTCACCTATAAAACTTTTAGATCGTTATAGTTATCTTTGACTAGAGCTTTAGACATTTCCCACAAGTTTTATAAGCAGATGTACATTAAGTTCTAAGTATTTTCTAGTTTTCAGCATATTTCTTTTTTGACCCATGCATTATTTTTGTTTCAAAATGTATAGGTTTTATTAAAATTATTTTGATAATTCCCAGCGAAATTGCATTATAATCTGAGGGTATGGTTTGTCTAATTCTTTGAAATTATATGAGACTAATTCTTCGAAATTATGTTAGCTTGCTTTAAGGCTTATTAGGAACATGGACAATTTTTCATGTGTGCTTGGCAAAAAAATGTATTTTCCAGTTGTTGGATCCAGTGTGTAAATTACAGTGTTCACATAATTCTGTTCTCTTTGTCTGCTTAATGTCTCAATTATTGATAAATATGTGACATAGCCTATAGATGGTAGCATTGTCAAACTTCTCCTTGAAGCCCTGATGACTTTTGCTATATATATATACATTTCTTTAAGAGACAGGGTCTTACTCTGTTGCTGAGGCTGGAGTGCAGTGGCGTGATTGTGGTGCAATGCAGCCTTGAACTCCTGAGCTCACGTGATCTCGCCTCAGCTTCCCGAGTAGCTGGGACTGCAGGCATGTGCCATCACACCTAGCTAATTTAAAATAAAATCTTTCTTTTGTAGAGACGGGTTCTTTCTTTGTTGCCCAGGCTGGTCCTTAACTGCTAGGCTCAAGCAAGCCTCCCTCCTTGGCCTCTCAGAGTGCTGGGATTACAGGTGTGAGTCACTGTGCCTGGCTTGGCTTTAAAGTTTTTGTTGTTGTTGTTTGCAACTATTATAGACGTGCCAGCTGTCTTTTGGTTAGAATTTATTTTATCTTTTTCCATCCTATATCTCACCTACGGGAGACAAGACCCATGGGCTTGAATGCTTATTTTCTCATTTCTTTTGTACTTAGCTGACAGCTGGCCTGGCAGGTCTCAGCTGAAGGTAAAAACAGGCTGATACCAGCCAGTGGGCTCCAGTGGCCCCCTTCTTCTTAAAGAAGTCACTTCCTTCTAAATCAGGAGATTTCCATTAGGACATAATTGCCTAGATGTATGGGGGATGGATTCCTTTCTAAGAGAGCACTAGCATTTGACAGATCATGAGTGATTTGCTGTTTCTCTGCTTAAGTTTTCTCCAGTAAACCTTAGACTTTATACTGCGTGGCCCTTCTGTTATTTGTATTTGTGTTGGCCTGACAGCCTTAACTTTTTGTGTGTTCTTATGTTTTAGGTGTGTCTGTCTTGTAAATAGTGCATATAGCTGGTGATTTGTTTTTTCTCTCTTTTGTCCATTTATATTGATTGTGGCTACTGATGTATTATGATTTGTCTTAGTCTATGTAGTGTTGCTATTACAGAATACCACAGACTGGGTAATTTATAAAGAAAATAAAATTGGCAGGGGAATTGGCTCACTCCTGTAATCCCAGCACTTTGGGAGGCCAAGGCAGGTAGATCCCTTGAATTCAGGAGTTCAAGACCAGCCTGGGCAACATGGTGAAACCCCATCTCTACAAAAAATACAAAAATTAGCTGGGCATGGTGGCGTGTGTGCCTGTGGTCCTAGCTACTTGGAAGGCTGAGGTGGGAGGATGGCTTGAGTTCAGGAGGTGGAGGTTGCAGTGAGCTAAGATCGTGTCACTGTGTTCCAGCCTGGGCGACAGAGTGAGACCCTGTCTCCAAAAAGAAAGAAAGAAAGAAAAAAAGGCCGGGCGTGGTGGCTCACACTTGTAATCCCAGCACTTTGGGAGGCCGAGGTGGGTGGATCACCTGAGGTCACGAGTTGACACCAGCCTGGCCAACATGGCAAAACCCTGTCTCTACTAATAGTACAAAAATTAGCCGGGCGTGGTGGCAGATGCCTGTAATCCCACCTACTCAGGAGGCTGAGGCAGGAGAATCGCTTGAACCCAGGAAGTGGAGGTTGCAGTGAGCCAAGATTGTGCCACTGCACTCCAGCCCGTGCGACAAGACCAAGACTCCGTCTCAAAAAAAAAAAAAAAAAAGAAAAAAGAAAAAAAAAAGGAAAGAAAATGATGTCTTATAGTTCTAGAGGCTTGGATGTCCAAGGTCCAGGGGCCCACATCTGGCAAGGGCTTGTTATGAGGAAGAAAGAAAGGCAAGAGACCATGAGAGAAATGTAAGGGAAGGGGACTAAACTAATTCTTTTTTTCAGGAACCTACTCCCCCAGTAACCCACTCTAGCAATAATGGCATTAATCCATTTATGAGGTCAGAGCTCTCATAACCTGGTTACCTTTTATAGGTCCCAGCTCTCAACACTGTTGCATTGGCAATTAAGTTAACACATGAACTTTGGGGAACATATTCAAACCATAGCAGGATTAATTTCCACGTCATTTTTTGCTTCCCGTGTGTTCTGTTTTGTTGTTATTTTTTCCTTTCTTGCCTTCTTTTGCATTTTTTTTGTTACTTTTTTCTTTTTTAATGTTATCAGTCCGTATTAATTTGAATGTTATACATTCTGTATTCTTGGGGGGGGCTACCCTACAAATTTTAACCTGCTGCCATGATCTGAATGTTTGTCTCTCCCCCCATCCAATTCATATGCTGAAATCCTAACCCCTAAGGTGATGGCATATAGTATTAGGAGGTAGGGCCTTTGAGAGGGCACATGAATTGGATTCATGCCCTTATAAAAGAGTCAGAGAGATCCCTTGCTCCTTCAACCATATGAAATTATAGTGAAAAGATGGCTGTCTGTGAACCAGAAAGTGGGCATTCATCAGACACTGAATATACTGGAGCTTTGATCTTATACTTTCCAGCCTCCAGGACTGTGAGAAGTAAATTTCTGTTTATAAGTTACCTAATTTATGGTATTTTGTTATAGCAGCATGGACAGATTAAGAAGCATGCATATTAATCTTAAAGTCAAAAGTTACTTTGGGTCAAGACAGAACCTGTAACTCCATTTACCTTTTCCCAATTTTTATGCTGTCGTCTAGAGATTTAGTTCTGTTTTGATTTCTTGTAATCCCACAATTTACATTCTTATAACTCCGCCTAGACATTATTATTGCTTTATGCAGTTAATATCTGCTTGAAATTACCCATATATTTATCATTTTCTTTGCTTAATATTTTTACAGCTTCATCAGTTCATGTTTGTTTTTCTGAGTGTTTATTTCATTCGAGTTCTCAAAGCATAGTTTTATTATCTTTCTGTGGTATAGAATTCTAAATGGATGGTTAATTTCTCCCAAAACTACTGTAATGATAATATTTTACTCTTGTAATGTCTGCTTTGTTTTAAATTGTGATTTTGCTGTAGGCTTTCATGTCTCATTATTTGCTTGATCCTCAGTTGTAACAGGATGGTAGTGGTGGCTGCACAACAATGTGAATGTACCTAATGCCACTAAACTGTACACTTAAAATTGTTAAATGATAAATTTTATGTAATATGTTTATTACCACAATTAATAGGTAAAACAAAGTTTAAGCTGGTTAAAGTGGCAATGTTACTTGTACCAAAAGCACCTTGATTTACTAATCCAGCCATCCTGCATCCTGAACCCAGAATGGTCCACCTAAAATATCAGACTGATCACTCTCCATCCAGTGATTTCCTCCAGCATCACTGTTAAGTCCAAACTCCTTGGCATGACATATAAGAAAGACATTCCAGGTTCTGGCCGTGACTTACCTTTACCTTTAATGCTGTCCCTCCCCAACACTTTATTATAACCTTCACTAAGATCTTGGTTAATGTGTAGTCAGATTTGTTTTGTTTGAAAGGACCTCCTGTCACCCAGGCTGGATCATGGCCGACTCACTGCAGGCTCCCCGGTTCACCCATCGTAGCTGGGACTACAGGCGCCCGCCACCTCGCCCGGCTAATTTTTTGTATTTTTAGTAGGGACGGGGTTTCACCGTGTTAGCCAGGGTGGTCTCGATCTCCTGACCTCGTGATCCGCTCGCCTCGGCCTCCCAAAGTGCTGGGATTACAGGCTTGAGCCACCGCGCCCGGCCCGGATTTGTTATACTCAGCAACTAGCAGAACTCCCATATTGGCTCTCTTAAAAGAGCATTTGTGGTACAGAAAGCCAGGTGCATGACCTTTGAGCAACCCCTCTGTAACCAAAGAGCCCAAAGCAATACCAGAGCACATTTTTCTGGTAATATAGCAAATCAGACATTCAGAGAAATCACTCCCTGTACAGTCCATCTAAAAAAGTTGGATTAAATATTTTTAAAAATATACGGCTAAATCAATAAAAGATTTAAAAAATTACATAGAAACCAGAAAGGACAAGGATCTACAAATCCACAAGAGTGTATGTTAGTACTAGAGCTAACGTTGTTGAAACAGGAGAGTTCCCTGAACCTCCTTGCAGGACTTGTGACAAAGGCGGGCGTGGCTTGTCTGTTTGGCTGGGGTTTGGGATTTATAAGGGTACAGGATGGAGGGTGTGGCAGGCCAAAAGGCAACATTTGGGTATGGAAACAGGAATGCCTGTTCCCATTTAGGGCTGCAGGTTTTTAGGCTTGAGGGTGGGGCTTTTGCAAGGGAACTGCCCTCTTCTGTCTAGTATTTTCCTGCCTCCTGTCCATATTATTTTCCCTGTGGCCATTGCTTTGGGTATGTATTTTTCCCATCCTCATGTTGATCTCATTCTGGTGATCTCTCATTGAAGGAGAGACTGTGTCAGATTACTTTAGTCTCCCTCACTTGACTTTTTATTGCTGGCAGCTTCTTGTTTCTGAGTCTAGTCCTGAAAGTCAGATGGATGTACACATTCCCTGGTTCACTCAATTCCCAGTGGCTAACAGGCATTCATCATATGTGACTCTGCTGGGTGGAAATTGGGTCTTCCGAGACTCAGACTTTAAAAGGTCTGTGAGTGAGTTGAAGAATTAGGAGCAGTTTACAGTTCTTTGAACTTGAAATTCAACCTTCTTTCTTTGCTGTGCTCAGAGTTTTTCCTGTCTTGTACTCTGTTTTACAGAGTCCTCCTTGGGCAATTAGACACCATTCAAACCACTGCCCTCCTGACTCCTCCCTCTCTCCCCTTACAAGAGCTGTGACCTCTGAATGGAAGTGGAAGAAGATCTCGTCAGGGAGGGGTAGAAGGAAGGGAGGAAATCTAGTCCTGTAAGACTTTGGGGTCTCCATGCAGTGGGATGTCTGGCAGTCTTTTTTTCTGGTAGGTATAGCTCTTGTATTTTAGAATTAAGCTCAGGCAGTGGGGATGGACAAAGTATTTTCCACATCTTCTTTGTGGCTCATGCTCCTGTTTTACATTGCTCGTTTGCTCACTTAGCCATTTATTCATTCCTTTGATAGGATTTCCCAGTAAAGAAATATACTCTTGGTCGATTGTACTTCTTGGTCTATACCCATTGATCATGCAGTTCATGGAAGTTTGACTCAGACTTTGAGATATGGTCTCTTATTTTTAGTTGATATAGTTATTGCCGATTTTTTTTAGTGTATTTCTTTACGTACATTTTGTTGTAAAACAGCTGG
The DNA here is from genome assembly GCF_009828535.3 of Hylobates moloch. Lineage (NCBI taxonomy): Eukaryota > Metazoa > Chordata > Mammalia > Primates > Hylobatidae > Hylobates > Hylobates moloch. The sequence continues at coordinate 161,797,149 of NW_026652276.1, read as the reverse complement.
CTGTCTTGTTTACTCAGCAGTCTGAAGCAAGTCATTAGACAGCTAGCAATGCTTTTTGACTAGACTAGAATGTGAGTAACATTTTGCATGGTTGATGCACGGTTGATGCTGGTTTTATACAGGACTTAGCACCTTGCTTTGTGTCCATTGACATTGTGAGAGGTGGTAGGGAAGTAGGATAAAGAGGCAGGAAGTAGATTGGTTAATTCCTTGAATTTGGAGAAAGTGCCTTGTCTAATTTTGTTTGTCTAGGGCCTACCACAGTGCCTGGCCAATTTTGGGCCCTCAAAAGATGTTCGTTGAATGAATTAAATAGTGAACAAACAAATGACTGAGTGTTAAAAGAAGTTTGTTCTTCAATGGGGAGGAAGTAATAAGCCTTATGATGATGCAGTTAGGCTATATTGAAAGTCAAGTAACTTTTAGTTGGCAGTTTAGGGAGTGATTCTTTTTGGATGTTGAATGTGATGGCTCCTATTTTGTGTAAACATTAAAATGAGCGAGCAAATAGAATATTTTAAAGACCCACACTGAATAATGTTTTATTTATTTTTAAATTTATTCTTGGTCCCCAGTGCTGTAGAGAGTTGTAAAGAGGTGTGACCTCACATCCCATGACTTAATTCTCCCTTAGGACATTATTTAGATGTGTTTGTCTCACCTAAGGTATTTGTTTTATGTGGAGAGATGCTTTTTGTTAGAGTTGTCTGAATTCTTTTGCAGGGTGTTTCTTCATTTTCAAAATGCAACACTAAATGAAGTTACTTCAGAAATTCTTCTTGTACAGTAGTGTTATTTACACTCAAATCAAAATGGTTTGTTTGTGGCAGTTATGTAGTTATATTTGTAACTTTCCTAAAACATATGAATGTGTCATTGTGTCATTAATTTAGATGACTCCGGATAACACTAAAGGCTGTAAATTGCCTTCTTCGTCAGTGATTGAGACCCAAATGATAAATTCTTAGTGCAGTTTGTTTATAAGCTCTCAAAAAGGCAGTAATCTTATCTTCTAAATCTTATCTTCTAAGGATGCTAGTTAGCATCCTTCTTTAGGAAAAAAACTATGGTTTTCACATGTATAGCATTTAAAAAAAAAAAACAACCTCTTGAAATTAAGATGTTTTCTGATTGAAATGCATCACACACTAGGTGATCATACCCATTCACAGAGGAGTTACAACACATTTTTTATTATTCACTGTCATTGTTCATACTGAAGAAAAGGGCAGTATTCTGAGAGGTCTCAGGTGAAGTCTGACACTCCCAGACCTAGGGGAATGTCTTTACCTAGAGAGTGCTGCTGAGTGGTTAACGTTGAAATAGAAGTCCCTTTCTTGTAATGTCTTGGTTCTCAACCAGGCAGGGGCAGTTTGTTCCCTAGGAGACATTTTGCAATGTCTGCAGGCATTTTTGGTTGTCACAGCTGGGGGGATAGGAAGGCACTTAGTGGGTTAAAGCCAGGGATGCTGCTAAACATGATACAGTGCTAAGGACAGCCTCCTACAACAAAGAATTATCTGATCCCAAATGCTTAGAGTGGAGAGATTGAGAAACCTTGGTCTAATGTAATATGAGATTTTTCCTCCCTAAATTAGTAGATTGAGGGGAGACTTTATTATTCTGTTCTGTTTTTCGTATTGTGAATAAGAAGCAGTAGAGAAAAAAAGCAGTCATTTCTTATCGCTGCTAGGCTACCCTTCTTGATTCTGAAAACCACAGGGCATTCAATTAAAAATAAAACAAACAAATCCTTAAATCCATCAACAACAAAACCAAAACCTTCCCTGACTATTCTCTAGTAGATACTTTGAGGCTTAAATTTATTTACAAAGTAATGGAGGAGAGTAAAATTGTTTGATGTCTGTTTTACCCAAGTGAGGCCATCTATATTCAGTGATGGAAATAGGATCTGACAAGAGGGGAGGTTCTGTTCTAAAATTTTCTTAGGTGAAGTTGTTAGTTTTCAAGATGACTTTATCATATGGATATGGGAAGTGATTCTGTAGAGACAGTACAGTTATCCTTCGTTATTCCTAGGGGATTGGTTCCAGGACTTCCTGCTGATACCCAAATCCACAGATGCTCAAATGCCTTTTATTAAATGGTATAGTATTTGCATATAGCCTATGTACATCCTCCCATATACTTTATCTCTAAATTACTTAGAATATCTAACTCTATGTAAATAGTTATATTTTAAAATTTGGGCTGGGCGTGGTGGCTCATGCTTGTAATCCCAGCACTTTGGGAGGCCAAGGTGGGCAGATCACTTGAGGCCAGGAGTTCGAGACCAGCCTGGCCAACATGGTGAAACCTCATCTCTATTAAGAAATACAAAAATTAGCCAGGCGTGGTGGCGGGTGCCTGTAATCCCAGCTACTCGGGAGGCTGAGGCAGGAGAATCACTTGAACCTGGAGGCAGAGATTGTGGTGAGCCAAGATTGCGCCGCCGTAACCCAGCCTGGGTGACAGAGCGAGACTCTGTCTCCAAAAAAAAAAAAAAAAGAAAAATTTGTATTATTTTTAATTGTTGTACTGCTCTTTATTTTTTTGAATATTTTTGATTCATAGTAGGATTGCAGGACCTATGGATTTGGTGGGCCCACTCTATTCTAGAAAATTTGGAACTCTGGATTATGTAATGCTTGCCATGCTAGCAGGATTTACTATTACAGTAACAGCAATGATTCCAGACAGTTCCTGGTAGTGGATATCTTACATGCTAATGATGAGTAGCTGGCAGTTGAGATTATCAGGTGAAGCCTCTGGCCTGCTCTCCATGGCAGACAGAGCCAGCCATTAAAAGTCATCCAGTTGTGGGAATAAACTAGACTGCTCCTTCCCCCAGTACTCTTTCACCTAGGATTTCCTATATCGCGTTTAAGGATTTCATGTTTGAAATCCACGTGTCTCATTTGGAAAAAGCTTTTCCTGCCTTTAATTTAGTATAAAGTAAAATAAGAAAATGATAGAAATTATGAGGATCAAGAAAAAATAAAATAAATTAAATAAAAAGTTTCAGTTTGGCTCCTGTTGAACCCTATACAGTGAAGTTCTCTGGAGCCCTTTGCATTCCTCCAGAGTCCTCCCTGGCTTGATGCTCTATAATTGATTTGTAGCTTACCATCTTCCAACTTCCTAAGTATTTTAGATGTGCTGTTTTGGCTAAAAGTAATAACACTTAAATTCTCAGTTGGCTGAAAGCATCTATAAGGTTATATTAGAGAAGTTTTATTAACTCATATAACTTCCCTTTTTAATGGATGCTATGTATGTGTATGATGTGACATTACATTTAGGGGATGAATGAAAAGATTAGAAGTGTTAAATTAGAGGACAGGCTCTTTTTTATGTATTTTAATTTTAAAAATATTTTTGTAGGTATATAGCAAGTGTATATATTTAGGACAGGCTCTCTCTCTCTCTCTCTTTTTTTTTTTTTGAGATGGAGTTTCGCTATTGTTCCCCAGTCTGGAATGCCATGGTGTGATCTTGGCTCACTGCAACCTCCACCTCCTGGGTTCCAGCAATTCTCCTGCCTCAGCCTTCCGAGTAGCTGGGATTATAGGCATGCACCATCATGTCTGGCTAATTTTGTATTTTTAGTAGAGACAGGGTTTCTCCATGTTGGTCAGGCTGGTCTCAAACTCTCAGCCTCAGGTGATCCGCCTGCCTCTGCCTCCCAAAGTTCTGAGATTACAGGTGTGAGCCACTGCGCCCAGTCAGGACAGGCTCTCTTAAAAGTGAGTTTGCTGCCACCACTTTGTATTCTTCTGTATACACCATTGTAAAAGGTGCATGGTTCTGAGGGTGGAAGTGGAGTGGAAATATGAGTTGAAGGAGAAAAAAGAACAATGTAAAGTCTCTTGCTGTTAGTAAAGAACTTGTTTATGTATTTAAAAAATTTTTTTTGTTTTATTATACTTTAAGTTCTGGGGTACATGTGCAGAACGTGCAGATTTGTTACATAGGTATACATGTGCCATGGTGGTTTGCTGCACCCATCAACCTGTCATCTACATTAGGTATTTCTCCTAATGCTATTCCTCCCCTAGCCTTCCACCCCCTGACAGGCCCCAGTGTGTGATGTTCCCCTCCCTGTGTCCATGTGTTCTCATTGTTCAACTCCCACTTATGAGTGAGAACATGTGGTGTTTGATTTTCTGTTCTGTGTTTGCTTGCTGAGAATGATGGTTTCTAGCTTCATCCATGTCCCTGCAAAGGATATGAACTCATTCTTTTTTATGGCTGTATACTATTCCATGGTGTACATGTGCCACGTTTTCTTTATCCAGTCTATCATTGATCGGCATTTGGATTGGTTCCAAGTCTGCTATTGTGAACAGTGCTGCAATAAACATACGTGTGAATGTGTCTTTATGGTAGAATGATTTATAATCTTTTGGATATATACCCAGTAATGGGATTGCTGGGTCAAATGGTATTTCTGTTTCTAGATCCTTGAGGAATCGCCACACTGACTTCCATGATGGTTGAACTAATTTACACTTCCACCAACAGTATTAAAAGCCTTCCTATTTCTCCACATCCTCTCCAGCATCTGTTGTTTCCTGATTTTTTAATGATCACCATTTTAACTGGCATGAGAAGGTATCTCATTGTGGTTTTGATTTGCATTTTTCTAATGACAGTAATTATGAGCTTTTTTTCGTATGTTTGTTGGCTGCATAAATGTCGTCTTTTGAGAAGTGTCAGCTCATATCATTTGCCCACTTTTTGATGGGGTTGCTTTTTCTTGTAAATTTGTTTAAATTCTTTCTAAATTCTGGATATTAGTCCTTTGTCAGATGCATAGATCACAAGAATTTTCTCCCATTCTGTAGGTTGCCAGTTCACTCTGTCGATAGTTGCTTTTGCAGTGCAGAAGCTCTTTAGCTTAATTAGATACCATTTATTAAAAATTTTGGTTTTTGTTGCCATTGCTTTGGGTGTTTTAGCCATGAAGTCTTTGCCCATGCCTATGTTCTGAATGGTATTGCCTAGGTTTTCTTCTAGGCTTTTAATGATTTTAGGTCTTACGTTTAGGTCTTTAATCCATCTTGAGTTAATTTTTGTATAAGGTGTAAGGGAGCGGTTCAGTTTCAGTTTTCTGCATATGGCTACTTAGTTTTCCCAACAGCATTTATTAAATAGGGAATCCTTTCTCCATTGCTTATTTTTGTCGGGTATGTCAAAGATCAGATGGTTATAGATGTGTGGTATTATTTCTGAGGCCTCTGTTCTGCTCCATTGGTCTATATCTCTGTTTTGTTATCTGTACCATGCTGTTTTGGTTACTGTAGTCTTGTAATATAGTTTGAAGTCAGGTAGTGTGATGCCTCTAGCTTTGTTCTTTTTGCTTATGATTGTCTTGGCTATGCGGGCTCTTTTTTGGTTCTGTGAAATTTAAAGTAGTTTTTTCTAATTGTGAAGAAAGTCAGTGGTAGCTTGATGGGGATAGCATTGAATCTATAAATTACTTTGGGCAGTATGGCCATTTTCATGATATTGATTCTTCCTGTCCATGAGCATGGAATGTTTTTCCATTTGTTTGTGTCGTCTCTTATTTCCTTGAGCAGTGGTTTGTAATTCTCCTTGAAGAAGTCCTTCATGTCCCTTGTAAGTTGGATTCCTAGGTATTTTATTCTCTTTCTAGCAATTGTGAATAGGAATTCACTCATGATTTGGCTCTATGTTTGTCTATTATTGGTGTATAGGAATGCTTGTGATTTTTACACATTGATTTTGTATCCTGAGTCTTTGCTGAAGTTACTTATCAGCTTAGGGAGATTTTGGGCTGAGACGATGGGGTTTTCTAAATGTACAATCATGTCATCTGTAAACAGAGACAATTTGACTTCCTCTCTTCCTATTTGAATACCCTTTATTTCTTTCTCTTGCTTGATTGCCTCTGGCCAGAACTTCCAACACTATGTTGAAGAGGAGTGGTGAGAGAGGGCATCCTTGTCTTGTGCTGGTTTTCAAAGGGAATGCTTCCAGTTTCTGCCCATTCAGTATGATATTGGCTGTGGGTTTGTCATAAATAGCTCTTATTATTTTGAGATACATTCCATCAATATCTAGTTTATTGAGAGTTTTTAGCATGAAGGGCTGTTGAATTTTATCGAAGGCCTTTTCTGCGTCTATTGAGATAATCATGTGGTTTTTGTCATTGACTCTGTTTATATGCTGGATTACATTTATTGATTTGTGTATGTTGAACCAGTCTTGCATCCCGGTGATGAAGCTAATTTGATTGTGGTGGATAAGCTTTTTGATGTGCTGTTGGATTCAGTTTGCCAGTATCTTATTGAATATTTTTGTATCGATACTCATCAGGAATGTTGGCGTGAAATTTTCTTTTTTTGTTGTATCTCTGCCTGGTGTCAGGATGATGCTGGCCTCATAAAATGAGTTAGGGTGGAGCCCCTCTTTTTCTATTGTTTGGAATAGTTTCAGAAGGAATGGTACCAGCTTCTCTTTGTACCTCTGGTAGAATTTGGCTGTGAATCCAATTGTTCCTGGACTTTTTTTTGGTTGGTAGGCTATTAATTACTGCCTCAATTTCAGAACTTGTTATTCGTCTATTCAGGGATTCGACTTCTTCCTGGTTTAGACTTGGGAAGGTGTATGTGTCCAGGAATTTATCCATTTCTTCTAGATTTTCTAGTTTATTTGCATAGATGTGTTTATAATATTCTCTGATGGTAGTTTGTGTTGCTGTGTGATCAATGGTGATATCCCCTTTATCATTTTTTATTGCGTCTATTTGATTCTTTTCTCTTTCCTTCTTTATTAGTCTTGCTAGCAGTCTATGTATTTTGTTGATCTTTTCAAAAAGCCAGCTCCTGGATTCCATGATTTTTTGAAGGGTTTTTCATGTCTCTATCTCCCTCATTTCTGCTCTGATCTTAGTTATTTCTTGTCTTCTGCTAGCTTTTCAATTTGTTTGCTCTTGCTTCTCTAGTTCTTTTAATTATGATGTTAGGGTGTCGATTTTAGATCTTTCCCGCTTTCTCTTGTTGGCATTTAGTGCTATGAATTTCCCTCTATACGCTGCTTTAGATGTGTCCCAGGGATTCTGGTACCTTGTATTTTTGTTCTCATTGGTTTCAAAGAAGTTATTTATTTCTGCCTTAATTTCGTTATTTACCTAGTAGTCATACAGGAGCAGGTTGTTCAGTTTCCATGTAGTTTGTAGTTTTGAGTGAGTTTCTTAATCCCGAGCTCTAATTTGATTGCACTGTGGTCTGGGAGACTGTTACGATTTCCGTTCTTTTGCATTTGCTGAGGAGTGTTTTACTTCCAATTATGTGGTCAATTTTAGAAAAAGTGTGATGTGGTGCTGAGAAGAATGCATATTCTGTTGATTTGGAGTGAAGTGTTCTGTAGATGTTTATTAGGTCCGCTTGGTCCAGAGCCAAGTTCAAGTCCTGAATATCCTTGTTAATTGTCTGTCTCGTTGATGTATCTAATATTGACTGTGAGTTGTCAAAGTCTCCCACTATTATTGTGTGGGAATCTAAGTCTCTTTGTAGGTCTCTAAGAACTTGCTGTATGAATCTGGGTTCTCCTGTACTGGGTGCATATATATTTAGGACAGTTAACTCTTCTTGTTGCATTGATCCCTTTACCATATATAATGCCCTTTTTGTCTCTTTTGATCTTTGTTGGTTTAAAGTCTGTTTTATCAGAGACTACGATTGCAAACCCTGCTGTTTTTTGCTTTCCATTGGCTTGGTAAATATTCTTCCATCCCTTTATTTTGAGCCTATATGTGTCTTTGCACATGCAATGAGTCTCCTGAATACAACATACCCACGGATCTTGACTCTTTATCCAATTTGCCAGTCTGTGTCTTTAAATTGGGGGCATTTAGCTGGTTTACATTTCAGGTTAATAATGTTATGTGTGAATTTGATCCTGCCATTATTATGCTAGCTGGTTATTTTTCCAGTTAGTTGATGCAGTTTCTTCATAGTGTTGATGGTCTTTACAATTTGGTATGTTTTTGCAGTGGCTGGTACCTGTTGTTCCTTTCCATGTTTAGTGCTTCCTTCAGGAGTTCTTGTAAGGTAGGCCTCATGGTGACAAAATCTCTCAGCATTTGCTTGTCTGTAAAAGATTTTATTTCTCATTTGCTTATGAAGCTTGGTTTGGCTGGATATGAAATTCTGTGTTGAAACTTCTTTTCTTTAAGAATGTTGAATATTGGCCCCCACTCTCTTCTGGCCTGTAGGGTTTCTGCAGAGAGATCCACTGTTAGTCTGATGGACTTCCCTTTGTGGGTAACCCAGCCTTTCTCTCTGGCTGCCTTTAACATTTTTTCCTTCATTTCAACCTTGGTGAATCTGTTGATTATGTGTCTTGAGATTGCTCTTCTCAAGGATTATCTTTGTGGTGTTCTCTGTATTTCCTGAATTTGCCGGTCTTGCCAGGTTGGGGAAGTTCTCCTGGATAATATCCTGAAGAGTGTTTTCCAACTTGGTTCTATTCTTCCTGTTACTTTCGAGTACACCAATCAAACGTAGATTTGGTCTTTTCACACAGTCCCATATTTCTTGGAGGCTTTGTTCATTCCTTTTGATTTTTTTTTTCTAATCTTGTCTTTATGCTTTATTTCATTAAGTTGACCTTTAATCTCTGATATCCTTTCTTCCAGTTGATTGATTTGGCTATTGATACTTGTGTATGCTTCAGGAAGTTCTTGTGCTGTATTTTTCAGCTCCATCAGGTCATTTATGTTCTTCTCTAAACTGGTAATTCTAGTTAGCAATTCATCTAACCTTTTTTTCCAAGGTTCGTGGCTTCCTTGCATTGGGTTAGAACATGCTCCTTTAGCTCAGAGGAATGTGTTTTACCCATCTCTAAAGCCTACTTCTTTCAATTTGTCAAACTCACCAGTTTTGTTCCCTTGCTGCTGAGGAGTTATGATCCTTTGCAGAAGAGGCGTTCTGGTTTCTGGAATTTTCAGCCTTTTTGCACTGGTTTCTTCCTATCTTTGTGGATTCATCTACCTTTGGTCTTTGATGCTGGTGACCTTTGAATGGGGTTTCTGAGTGGACGTCATTTTGTTGATGTTGATGCTACTCCTTTCTGTTTGTTAGTTTTCCTTCTGACAGGCCCCTTTGCTGCAGGTCTGCTAAAGTTTGCTGGAGGTCCAGTCGAGATCCTGTTTGCCTAGGTATCATCAGCGGAGGCTGCAGAACAGAAAAGATTGTTGCCTGTTCCTTCCTGTGGAAGCTTTGTCCCAGAGGGGCACCCACCAGATGCCAGCCAGAGCTCTCCTGTATGAGGTGTCTGTCGGCCCCTGCTGGGAGGTGTCTCCCAATCAGGAGACACAGGTGTCAGGGACCCACTTGAGGCAGTATGACCCTTAGCAGAGTTTGAGTGCTGTGCTGGGAGATGTGCTGTGCTGGGAGATGTGCTGTCTTCTTCAGAGCTGGCAGGTAGGGACGTTTAATTCTGCTGGAGCTGCACCCACAGCTGCCCCTTCCCCCGAGGTGCTCTGTTCCTGGAAGATGGGAGTTTTATCTATAAGCCCCTGACTGGGGCTGCTGCCTTTCTTTCAGAGATGCCCTGCACAGAAAGGAGGAATCTAGAGAGGCAGTCTGGCTACAGCGGCTTTGCTGAGCTGTGGAGGGCTGTGCCCAGTTGGATCTTTCCCGGCATCTTTGTTTACACTGTGAGGGGAAAACGGCCCACTCAAGCCTCAGTAATGGCAGATGCCCTTCCCCCCACCAAGCTCGAGCGTCCCAGGTCAGCTTCAGACTGCTGTGCTGGCAGCGATAATTTCAAGCCAGTGGATCTTAGCTTGCTGAGCTCCATGGGGTTGGGATCCGTTGAGCTAGACCACTTGGCTCCCTGGCTTCAGCCCCCTTTCCAGGGCAGTGAAAGGTTCTGTTTTGCTGGCGTTCTAGGTGCCAGTGGGGTATGAAAAAAAAAAAAAAAAAAACTGCAGCTAGCTCGGTGTCTGCCTAAATGGCCGCCCAGTTTTGTGCTTAAAACCCAGGGCCTGGCGGCATAGGCACCGGTGGGAATCTCCTGGTCTGCGGGTTGCGAAGACCATGGGAAAAGTGTAGCATCTCGACCGGAGTGCACTATTCCTCACGGCACAGTCCCTCAAGGCTTCCCTTGGCTAGGGGAGGGAGTTTCTCAACCTCTTGTGCCTCCTGGGTGAGGCGACACCCCCCCCCACCGTTTCTGCTCGCCCTCCGTGGGCTGCACCCACTGTCTAACCAGTCCCAATGAGATGAGCCGGGTATCTCAGTTGGAAATTCAGAAATCTCCTGCCTTCTGTGTTGATCTCACTGGGAGCTGCAGATGGAGCTGTTGCTATTCGGCCATCTTGCCAGCAACCCCTCTTGATGTATTTTTAAAATGGTTAATGGTGAGTGTTAAAATGTTATGGTGTTTACATTTCATCGAATAAAGTTAAAAGAAAAATATAATGATTTTGTTTCAACATGTAAATATTTATAGTATGCTAGAAACTATGTCCTTTATAATTTTCAATGGAAAGTTTTAGATGTGAACTTAAAAAGTGCAAGAGGGTGCACAATTTTCTCAAAAAAATTCAAAGAAGCATGTGAGTGCTTTGGAAAAACTTTTTTGCCTGTAGCCCAAACTAGAAAATAGATTTCTTATTATAACCCAGCACAGGTACCCAGATGCAAAAGTTTATAAAGCATTAGTTACCATGTATAATGCTCTCAATTTTTTTGCCTTCTCTCCCTCTTCCCCTACTTTTTTTTTCTTTCTATTTTATTCCATTTAAAAAAAAAAAGTCTGGTCTTGACCTGCTAAATTGTTTACTTCCACTCAAGGGTTGGGACTTGCAGTTTGAAGCAAACACCTAAATCTAAGATACAGTTTTTTCTTTCTTTGTTTTTCTTTGTTTTTGTTTCATTTTTTAAAAGTCTGAGCATAAATAAGAGAGGTGGAAGTAAAATTTATGTTAATGCTTCAATTTAATTAATTAGTTTCCAAGCTGTTCTGTGGAGCTGAATAGTGACATCAGTTTAAATGTCTTCCCTTGCTTATCCTCTCAGGCATCTGTATCTCTTCCCCATTACACCAATATCAAAAACTACAAAATAAAAAGCCTAGGTGGGATGGAAAAACAGGGGGAGAGTCTTTATGTAACCCTAATTAGTAGTCTAAGTGATACTAAAGGATAAGTTTTAAAAGAGGATTAAATCATATCTCTACAATGAATCTAAAATCTGTTAAATACTGAACTTGTTAATTAAGGAGAGAACTAGTGAGATACTGCAACTGGTTCAAAAGAGAAATCAAAGCATCATCACACACTGATGGGCAAATAAGGAATGTTAAATTTATAAATGGATGCAAAATTGGTTAGTATCCCTGGGGCAATAACAAATGCATTTTACCAGAAGCATTTTTATGGATAGGAATTACATGCATGACTATCAGTTTTCTACAATTGATCTCCTATTCCTACAGATTTATAAAATAGCCTAGTCAAAACAAGCAAAGGTGGGAATAACCTGAATCGGTGAGCTAGCCAGGAAATCTACTGAATTCTAAAGTGTTAAACAATTTTTCCTTCTACTGATTAGATTTAGGCTATTAATTCCTAACCTAGGTCTAAAACACTTTGCCACCTGAAGGCCAAGTCCAGTTTTAGAGGATTTCTACCATCTGCACAGTATTTGTAAACATCGTGAATTTCTTGCTATTATTTAAAACCTAGATTTTTACATAATAGCTGGATTTCTAGTTTGTCTTGGAAAATCCGATTGAAATGGAATTTACTATTATTTTCTTCTCTTAAGATAAAGTCCCCTACTTCCCTTTTCTTATTCATAATACCACTTTTCCATATCATTTGTGTATATCCCTTCTTTTCTCATTCAAACTTCACCCATCTTAATCCAGTCCTGTTTCACTACAACTGTCTAACTTCTTGACTCCAGGCTCTCCTCAGTCTCTCTAGCATGCCATTTTACACTTAATCTCTCTTAAATAACTTTGCTCAAGACTCCAGACTGCCCAGTAATGTCCAACAAATCCTGTTTTGCCACTCTGAATATGCTGACACTTTCCTGACGCTTCCACCTCTTCAGTAATTTGTTTCTTCCCTTCTTTTGCAGTCTTGATTTCTGTTGCTTATCTACATGGTTCCTTCCTCTAGTGAGGTTAATCTCTTTGCTTTCCTCTATACCCACTATGCTTTTTGTTCATGTTGATCCTTCCTACAGGAAAGGCCTTCCTTCTCTTCTTTGTTTATACACATCAGATGAAGTTAAACTCAAGGCTACCTAGACTGCGAAGCCTAGCAGAGTTCTAATTCACATTGATCTTTCTGGAATGTTTTATGCTGTCTAGTGTTGTTTTAGGTTGTGTATTCTTATCACTCAAGATTAAAGCTACCAAAAGCATGGCCTACCTTCCTATATACTATTTTGGTATCTCTGAGGAGAAATTAGTAAACTTGTTGTCTAAATTTTTATATTTGCATAATCATGCATTTCACTGTACAAAAGGAGGAAGAGTAAACATTGTTCAGGATTTTAATTTTTCAGCACTGTGAAATTTACGTATTTATTGTATTTGGAATAAAATGTGTGTGTATATAGATATATGTATGTACACACACACATTCATACACATATATTTACATTATTCTGTCTATAGACAGTAGCTGCATCAATCACACAGGAATTTTAGTCTATTTGATATATTTACATTAACTAGTAGTCTGTTGAAATTCAAAGGAGATAATCAAATTGAGAAAACCATGTTGCCTAATCCTTTTGTCATGGATAATATTACTTAAAAGGGAAGCCTTGGAGTAATAGGAAAAAAGAAATCTATTCTTGTGCTCTCCTACCTCTGTTCAGAACAATAGGATCTGCCCTGCTAAGCAATCAGGCAGGACCTTTTTTATGCAGTCTGTGTATACCATTAAAAGTCAATGCAGTGTCCTTTTATTTTTTAGTTTTGTGTGATGCATGCAGAAAAGAAACATTTTGCTTTTTATATAAAGACTGTCCCTGTAACACAAAGTGGGTTAAGAGATTTGAGACAGTTTTCCCAATAATTGTGAACTAAAACTTATATATGACATCTAATTGTGTTAATAAATTTTTAAAGAACTTTATTGAGATTTGATCGGTAACACATTGAAAGTATACAATTTGATGAGTTTTGATGTGTGCTTATACCGCTGAAACAATCATTATTGTCAAGATAATGAACATATCCATCAATTCCAAGAGTTTCCTTCTACTCCCTTGTCATCTGTCCGTCCTTTGTTCCCTCTATGTCCCTCCCCTCCCCAGGCAACCTCTGATACACTTTCTTTCACTGTACACGAGTTTGTATTTTTGAGAAGTTTATATAAATTGAATCATATAGTATGAACTTTTATATTGTCTGGCTTCTTTCCATCAGATTTTTTTTCGAGATTGTTGCATGTTGTAACATATATGACTATTTTGTTCTCCTTTTACTACCGAATGGGATGTATATGGCAGTTTTTAAAAATCCATTTGCCTGTTATTGGATATTTGGGTTGTTTCCATTTTTTGGTTATTAAAAAAAAAGTTGTTACAACATTTGTATACAAGTGTGGACGTATGTTTTCATTTCCTAAGGGCTAAGTTATATGGTGGATATATGTTTATGTTTTTAAGAAACTGCCAAACTGTTGTCCAGAGTGGTTGTATCATATTACCCTTCTACCACCTGTGTACAAGAGTTCCAGTTGCTCCATATCTTTGCCCTTTGCCAACACTTGGGAAAGTGTTTTTTTTTGTTTGTTTGTTTTTGTTTTTTGTTTATTTGTTTGTTTTTGTAGAGAGGGTCTCATAGCCCTGTCACCCAGGCTGGAGTGCAGTGGCATGATCTTGGCTCATTGCATCCTTGACATCCTGGTCTCAAGCAATCCTCCCATTTCAGTCTGCCGAGTAGCTGGGACCTAAGGCACACGCCACCACACCTGGCTGATTTTTGTATTTTTTTGTAGTAGAGATGGGGTTTTGCCATGTTGCCCAGACTGGTCACGAGCTCCTGGCCTCAAGTGATCTGCCCACCTCAGCCTCCCAAAGTACTGGGATTACAGATGTGAGCCCCTGTACCTGACCAGGGCAAATCCTTTTAATTTTAAATATTTTAATAGGTATATAATGGTATCTCATTGAGATTCTAATTTACTTTTCCTTATTGACTAATGATATGGGTCATTTTCCATGTGGTGGTTTGCTGTTCATGTATCTTGCTGGGTGAAGTGGCTGTTCATATTTTTTGCCCAGTTTTTATTGAGCTGTTTTTTCATTATTGAGTTTTAAGAGTTCTTTATATATCCTTTGTATACATTATTTATCAAATATGTGATTTCCAGGAATTTTCTCCCATTTTGTGGTTTGGACAGGTGAATTTATTTATTTATTTATTGTTTGAGACGAAGTTTCACTCTTTTTGCCCAGGCTGGAGTGCAATGGTGGGGTGTCAGCTCACTGCAACCTCCGCCTCCCAAGTTCAAGTGATTCTCCTGCCTCTCAGCCTCCTGAGTAGCTGGGATTACAGGCATGCGCCACCACATCCAGCTAATTTTTATATTATTAGTAGAGATGGGGTTTCACCTTGTTGGCTAGGCCAGGTCTCTAACTCCTAACCTCAGGTGATCCACCCGCCTCGGCCCCGCAAAGTGCTGGGATTACAGGCGTCAGCCACTGTGCCTGGCTGAGAGGTGAATTCTTTATCCCCCACCTGTATAGAGGTAGTTCCAGGATCCCTGTGTTTGAGTATTAAGATGCATTATGGGTTGGGTTCTAGCTCAGTTAGGCAAGTTGCCACTAGCTAATAATGGGTTTTTGAGAATAAAATTTGGTATGTTTCCTGTTTATAAATGTAAAATTTGCTCATTGTAGACAATTTTAAAAATATTGAAAACTACAGAGAAGGAAATGAGACTGGAGTATGCTTGAGAATTCCAGGCAGAAGTCCAGCTGTTAAGGCCATGCATATCAGAAGCAAGAGTACTTAGAGCTTACCACATACTAGGCTTGGGGCAGCAGGATTATACAGATCCCCTCCACTTAAATTACTCCTAATTCTGCTAAGGATTGCCTCAGAAATATGATGGGCTGAGGTTGCAGTTTTTTTTTCCCTAAATGTAAGTTCACTGCTACACCTGCAGTTTTGGATCATTGTCTGGCCTATGCACTTAATAAATGTTCATATTATAAAAGTATGAAGTAAGTGAAGGTCTTCATAGATGTTGTACAGTTAGTAAATGTCTTCACAGCATAGAGCTGAGCAAGGCTTGGGAAAGTAGGGATTGACAAAGACAGAAATGGAATTAATCAAATGTATTTGACTAACATTGAGAAATATTATATTAAAGAAAGTCCAACACAGATGTCCTAAGTGTTAAGTGTTTCTAGTCTCTGATGCTTTATTGATGAAAAGCATTCAGTTTTGGTGCCAATAGGATTTGGTTTAAGATTATGCTCTACTCTACTAGCTACGTAAACTTGGACCAATACTTAACCTAGTTTTTTACTTCAATTCTTTTTTGTTTGTTTGACACAGGGTCTTGCTCTGTCACCCAGGCTGCAGTGCAGTGGCTCACTTTCACCCCCGCCTTCTGGGCTCAAGCAGTCCTCCCACCTCAGCCTCCCGATTAGCTGGGACCACAGGTACACACCACCACACCTGGCTAATTTTTTTTTTTTGTAGAGACAGGATTTCGTCATGTTGCTCAGGCTGGTCTCAACTCTTGGGCTCAAGCAATTTGCCTGCCTCATTCTCCCAAAGTGCTGGGATTACAGGTGTAAGCCACCATGCCTGGTCCTACTTTACTTCTTTTACTTACACGATGTGAATAATTGTGTATACCTGTGGGGCTATTGTAAGGATTATTGGAGATAGAGCATACAGTAGTCCCCCCTCTTATCTATGGTTTTGATTTTTACTGTTTCAGTTACTTATGGCAACTAAGTAAAAAAATATATGAGTACAGTACAATAAGATTTTAAGAGAGGGAGAGAGAGGGGGACCACATTCACATAACTTTTATTACTATATATTGTTATAGTTCCATTTTATTATTAGTTATTGCTAATCTCTTACTGTGCCTAATTTATAAATTAAACTTTATCATAGGTGTGTACATACAGTAAATTCTCACTTAACATCATGGATGGGTTCTTAGAAACTGACTTTAAGTGAAACAACATATAATGAAACCAGTTTTACCATAGGCTAATTGATATAAGCAAGAGTTCATTTCTTATGGCATATTTCTGTTCATGAAAACATCAACTCCTAAATAAAGATAAAAACTTTTCTAATGTTAAACATTGAAATGAATGTTAGTGATACATGCATGTAAGAAATATTAATAAAACAAGTAAGATAATTATTTACCCAATTATTCTAGTTAAGTGCTACAGCTGGCCAGAGGCTCTTCTGGCAGCTTAAGCCCTCATGGCCTCAGGAGGAACCAGCTCTGGACAGGACACCACTCTATTGCAGGGCACTCACACACACACCCACACTCACTCAGAGAGGAACCACGTAGACGTGCCAGTCCACCTAATGGACATAGCTTTGGGATGTGGGAGGAAACTGAAGTACTGGGGAGAAAACCCACACAGACGTAGGGAGAATGGGCCAACTCTACACATACATAGACAGTGGCCCCAGCTGGGAATCAAGTTTTTTTTTCTCATCAATATTAAAATGAAGTGACATTACTTGGGGGACCTTTTGTATAGGAAAAAACATACTGTATATAGGGTTTAGTACTATTGTTGGTTTCAGGTGTCTACTCGGGATCTTAGAACATGTCCCCCAGGGATAAGGAGGAGACTATTGTATACAGTATTGTATTGTATATAGGGTCTGACACATTGTAGGAACTCAGTAAATGTTAGTGGCATTTGTAGTTATTCCCCTTTGCCTTTCCAGTTACTAGTCTTAGGCAGGGTAACTAAATCTTGCCGTACCCCTCATAGAGGGGAGATCTAAGAATGGTATTTGCCAGTCCTTTTCTCCACTCTAGGTTAAGGTTTTATACCACTGTGTTTTTGAGTGATATGAAAAGAATATCATGGGATTAAGATAAGCTGATTGCAGATTTTAGTGCTTTAGCATATGTTCTTTTCACGCATGGAGGGGATTACTCAAGATACATGGTTAGACTGACCTTAGGTACCTGGTGGTATAAGTCTTTAGCATCAGCAGCAGTATTGATCATACAAGGGAATCCCAAGACTCTTATTGTAAACTAGGAAGCATGTTTCCACAGAACAACATCTTGAGGTGGACTGTAGTTGGGGAAGGAGTTAAGTTGGTGGTCAGATTGCTGGAGTGATAGACACGAGGGTGACTGATGCCTTTGTAATAATTTTGGAACTGTCTGAAATTATCCAAAGCAAATCTTTGTTGCCATTCTCCGTTCTTTTCTATAGTCTCTGCCTCCTTTGCCTTATTCCTGACCTGTTTTTTTTCCATGCCTACACATTTCTTGACTTCTGGAGCCTAAATTATCCCTGATTCTATAATATATTTGGGATATTATAATGTTCTGATGTTTGGAAGTGACAGATTATAATGTTATGCTTTGCCAGCAAGTCATGCTATATAACAGACTGCTGCAGCCAGTGTGTTTAAATTTGATGTTTTAGGTCATTAAAAATTTTAACGTTTCACTTACTTGTTATAAATTCCATACACAATACTTGGGTTAAAAACAGGTTGTTTGTTTTCTTATACTACACTTGAGTTTAGTCTGGCTTTTATAACAACTTAAACTTTTGGGGTTGGAGAATGACTTATTAAAACTACTTTTGTGATAGCCATGTTTGTTCCATTTCTGACTTGTGGCCAGACATGAAAAGGCATTGGAAATTTGAGTCCTTCTGTTAAAAGGCTGTTATTCATATGTTAGAAGAGGAGCCACTTTCTAAAGGGTCTCTCTATATCCACAAAAGTTCTTGTAGCACTCTAATGGCATGTGGCACAGTGAACAAGGCAAGTCACATGGCCACATCTAACTCCAAGGAGGGAAGAGAAAACTGTCCTATTATGTCTCCATAAAACAGAGCTGGTAAACAGCCCTAACGATTCCGTGGTTCTCATTTGTGTTCACCATGTATTCAGATCTCTCTCTCTACTACTATAGGCAAAGTAACTCACCCCTCCCCAAGGCTGGCTGTCTCATTGCCCCATTCAGTTATAGGATCATGCTCAAAGTTCAGTGCCTCTGGCTGATACACAAGAGTCTGTTCATCATGTTCGGATGTGGTACTCTTGATCTGGAGACTTCATGAACTAAAAAGACAAGTAATCTGCCCCTCCTTTCCCCTTACACACTGGTGGAACTGGTAAGCATAATTGCCAAAACCACTCCCATTTACAAAGGCGAACAAAGAGAGAGATAGAACAGTCAAAAGTGGTAGCAATTCTGCAGTTCCACAGTAGAATTTTGGGGGACCCCTATCTTGGGCCCAAGAATGTTCCTTAATTATGTCCAGATTCTGCTTCCTGGGAGAGGCTCCTCCATCCATTCTCTTCCATGCCATTAGCTTCAACCTCTTGGAATTTTTTCCTTTTCAGTAACTTCCTTGGCTACAACGGAAATGGGCACTGGGCCTCCTTGGGGGCTGAACAGTTTTCTCTGGCAGCTTCTTATCTGTAGAAAATTGGTGTCTAAGGGTTGTTTTAAGCATTCAATAATCATATTCCTCTTTGAATTGAGACCAGATTATTTTTGCAGTACAACTCTCAAAAATTGTGTTGGCTTCTTATCTACTTAACTTCAGTCAGCTTCATGTGTCAATAGCCAGACCTAAAATTTTTGCTAGATATAATTCTTAGATTTCCTGTATTTCTTATCTTTTTCACCTCTGTGCATGCCCCCCTCTTCTCTTTATTTATTTGAGGATATCTTGGCTCCATAAGGCTTCAGTTGGAGACCCACACCCTTAGTCTCTTTTTTCTGAACGATTTTATCCCAAGAGAAAGAATTTACTGAGTGCCACATTAGTCTACACTGAAGTTTTAATATCAGCTATACCCTTTATCTGATCCTTAGCTGAGGCTGAGTTTTAATTAGCTATTGTTCCTTAAAGGCCTTCTCAGTTTTGTTTTTAACTGTTCGAGGTTGAAAAGTAGTTGCCTCTTCCAATTGTGTAAGTCATTTAATTTGAACTCTATTTTCTTACATTTCTGCTTGCAAACCAGTTCTTTTCTGACCTCATTTTTTCCTTGTGGGGGTTTCCCTTTATCTTATTCAGTTACTTTTTTCATTTGATTCCTTGTCTTTTCATCTTTTTCTTTTGCTTTTTCATCTAATCTTGTTTTTCACCAGTTTCAGTAGAGGCCATCTCTCCTTGCTCTCTATAGAGAGTGCCAAACTATTTTCGAACTTTTCTTTTGTATCTATTACTATATCCAGTAAGCACTTTCTTTAAGGATTTTAGAAGCTGTTCCTTTTCTCTTATTAGAATGTTTTCTTCTTCACATGGCTTGTGTTTTTCTTCTCCATTTTGAATTCCCTTTTTAAAAGTGAAATCTGCCAGATATGGTTTCTAGCAACAAATAGATTCCTTTTACCATTCACTTATGTTGGGGTTCATATCCTTCTCTGCTCTACAGCTCAGGTCAGGCCAACCAGCACAAATCCCAGTATAATTTTCAGTTGCTGGAAGGCTTTCCCTCAGATTAAATCTTCACCCTCCCTTCTTGGTTTTCTGCTATGGGTGAAATAGATGACAATGAAAACTTAGAGCACTTGCTGCCACCAGGATTATTCTTTGCTTTCTCTTTTATTTTTTTGGCTTGTAAGGAACCGTCCTCAGAATCCTATGGGTCCTTGCAAGTACCCTTCAACTTTCTCCCCAGTTGTTTTCTAGAAATTGTTGGCATACTTGAATGTATAACAATGGGAATAGTAGCAAAAGAGGGTTGTGTATGTGTGCTTGTATTTGTGTGCATGTGAGCATGTGTGTATTGGGGATGGTCACAATAATCTCACCAACACAAGGATCTGCACTGATGGGAATTTAAAGTTGGCTGCAATTTTATAATGGGTACTGATAGGGTTTGGTTCTTTGTCCCCACCCAAATCTCACTTTGAAGTGTATTAATGCCCATGTGTCAAGGGCAGGACCAGGTGGAGATAATTGAATCATGGGAGCCATTTCATGTTGTTCTGGTGATAGTGAGTGAGTTCTTATGAGATCTGATGGTTTTATAAGGGGCTTGGCACTCATTCTCTCCCTGTCGTCCTGTGAAGAGGTACCTTCCCCTATGCTTTTAAGTTTCCTGAGGTCTCCCCAGCCACGCGAAACTGTGAGTCAATTAAATCTCCTTTCTTTATAAATCACTCAGTCGAAGATATTTCTTCATAACAGTGTGAGAATAGACTAATACAGGTACAGTGTTTGAGTGTCTAAATTAGGTAACCATCAGTAGGGGATGTTTGAAATGTTTTCTTTTTTTTCCGGTGGCCTTAGTTTTACATGAGTTACAACAGTAGTTGTAACATGACAACTTGCTAACATGATAACATGTAACGGTAGTTACAACATGACAAGAAACCTGGACAGGTTTTTTTTTTTTTTTCCTATTACCCAAACCAGTGTCTGTTTTATGGTTAGCAAGATACTTCCAGATTCTCGTGTTATCTGTTGATTTGAGTTTTGTATGTAGGGATTTCCTGGGTTATTTTCTGAATCTTCAGAAATTGAGAGAGGTTGCACTGTGAGCTTCAAGGGATACAGAAGTTTAAATTGGAAGATCATTTTCTAGCTTTGTCGGCTGACAGCTAGAGAAGGCTCATGGTTTTACGTCTGGCCATAGAATTCCTAAGAGTAACTATTGTTATATCCTTATGCTTAACTTTTTGCTAAAAAGGGTAAGAGTTTTACAGTTGCATGTGAATTTGACATTGTGTAATGTTTCTATTTCAGGTAGCAGCAGCAGCAGCAGCAGCAGCAGCAGCAATGTTTCACTTCTTCAGAAAGCCTCCGGAATCTAAAAAGCCCTCAGTACCAGAGACAGAAGCAGATGGATTCGTCCTTTTAGGTGAGTCTTTTTAAGAAACAAAATAATTAGATGAATTATGTTTTCTTTAAAAAATTACTTGAAAATTATATGATTGATTTTAAATTATTTCTTATAATTTCAGAATTAATTTGTGTTTAATTTTTAAAAAGTAAAATCTGTAAAGATAAAGGTCATCAATTACTTGGAATAGTGTCATCAAGTGAGACTTTTCTTAACATGTTGGTTTGGCTGTGTTCTCCAAGTTAAATCCGTAAAATCACTTCTTTTTTTCCCTTTTTTTTACCTGTGGAAAATCTAAAGTCTTCAAGAATCCTTGATGAATTCAAGTTCTGTCTCATAAATAGTAACTAACCTTGTTTCATAAATTAGCATCTGAAATTAAATTAGGCATCCAATAAATATTTGCTGAATGAAGTAGACTTTAAAATCTAAATATGTTAAATAGTGTTTCCTATTTAAGACTATTTTCTATTATAAAATTAATACCTGCAAATTTTAAAGATTTTAGTGTCTTTAAAAAATATTTCTTACAATTAAATACAATATTCTTCACCAGGAGAATTCTGAAAAGTAAAATTTCCTCCATGTCATGTCACATTTCTTCCCCTGAGGAAAAGTTTTGCACAACATCTTTGTATGCTCTTCCCAGAAATTCTCTTTCCAAATTATGGCGTGGGGTATAACCAGTGTTTCCTTGTGGTTCTCATCCTTTTCCATGCTGGACCTCTTCCCACCAAATTCCTGCTCCTTCTCTGAGATGATTTGCGTTAGCTCATATGGTCTTCACTCCCTGGAATGTTTATCTGGGTCTCCTTTTCCGGATACTGGTTTCCTACCTCTTATTTCCTTTATCTTGGCCCCGTCAGACTGGCATCTGCTAGCATCAGCCAGTGCTCTGTAGGCTTTGAGAAATAAGGGATGTTTCCCTTAGATTTAAGGGTAATCTCTGGGAGACCAGAATACAGTTTTTCTCCTGGATAAACTTTACTATAGAATTTTCCATCGTTTCTACAGCCATGTTCTGGCAGGCCTGTTGTTTTTGAGAACCTGTCTTGTGTGTCCAGGGACAGGGACAGTAGCTGGGAGGTTGCTCAGAACTGTTTTCTTCAGACCAGATCCCTTATACCTGAGGTAAAATAGTGGGGCTTAGTCTTTGACCAGGGCTAATGATTTTTCTGGGCAGCCTCCTGACTAGGATAAGGTGGGGTGCAGTGGACTTAATTGCTAATCTGACCCTTCTTTCTTAGTGTGTCAGGAATTTATGCCTTGGCTTCCAAGTCAGAACTGACTCTGTTAACTCTGATTTTGGTTCCTTGAAAGCTGCCAGTGTTACTTTTTTCACACTTCTTGAATTAGCCTCCCTAACAGAAAACTTCAGGGGTACATCAGGCCTCCTGTGAAGTTTCTCTTTTTCAGGAGTTTCACAATAAATTCTTCTCTCAGAATTTTTTCCAAAAAACTCTTGTTTTCTACTCTGTTGTATATTCCTGATTTTAAAATACCTCTGAAGTCTTAACAAATATACAGGGAGCTCTGCTTTTTTCTGTTGTTTTTATTATGTACATATTTAAAAAAATTTTAAATTATTTTTAAATAAAATAGAGATGGGGTCTTGCCATGTTGCCTTGGTTGGTCTTGAACTCCCGGCCTCAAGCAATCTTCCTGCCTAGGCCTCCCAAAGTGTTGGGATTACAGGCATGAGCCACCACGTCCAGCCTCTTTTCTGTTGTCTTTATGATTAGAAATTGACATTATTCTTTTTGTTATCAAATAGCCATTTAAAGGATGTAAGTTGGGTGTACTGGCATCTTTGAAAGCACATAGAATTCCTAATGCTGGACCTTAAACTTCTTATTCATGTACTTTATCCCTACTTCTCTGCCACTTTGTAGGATTTCTGAGACAAATTTTAACCACCACTGCAGTGGCTCCTGGTGCTGCTAAGATCTCCTCCAATTTCTGGTAGCATGTAGTCCTGATGAGACATTCCATTGCATGTCTTGTAGCTATCTCAGTAGAAGCCCGGTTTCCAGGGCCTTCTGCTTCAGAATATTATCTACTATGGATCTCCTTTCCCTTTCCAGGAAAGACTAGTTTAAGAAGTAGTCTTTCTTTAACTGAGCCTCAGAAGGCACACAAACTTCCAAATTTCGTATTTTAAGAAGGAATTTCCGGGACCTAATTACTCTAATATGCTCTCAGTACCAGCTGCTCCATCTGAGGGAGTTTTCCCAGGACCATCTTGGACTAGCATGATTGGTGTCATACCCAACACCGTATGTCTAGCAGTTGAACAGTCATGGTGAAGAATCACTTCCGTCATAGTCCCAGGATAGCAGTTTAATTTGCAGTGCAGCTGGTGCTGTACCTCGTTCAAATGACCCAAACAAGACAGGTCCCCCAGATATTGGCTGAGGCCTCTTTGCCCTTCAGCTCCTCTGTCTGCTGACGCTTGTCTCTGTTTAGCCTCATTTCCCCCCAGGTGCAAAGCTCCACCCCTTCACCATTTTCATAAAATCCTCTGTACTTAGTCTTCTGTGGGTACCATTACTCTCCTGAAGTTTTGATGGTATCAGTCAGCATCATCTCTCAGCTCTTACTTCCTCTGTCTTCTTTCTCTTTTCATCACCCACACCCTCTTCCTTCTTCCGCAGAAGCATCTCAGAGGCTCTACAGTGACATGCTGTTAAAAGTGCTGACCCTGGGTCAGACCCTTTGGGTTGGCTTCGTGGCTCCATGACTTACTCTGTACCCTTGGCAAGTTAGTTACCCTTCCCAGTACCACTTAGCATATCTAGGAAATGAGCACGATATCAGTACCTATCCCATGAAGTTATTGAGGGGATTAAATGAGTTCATGTGTGTAAAATGCTTAGAACAACCCTGTGAGTGAGGTAGTACTATTATATCACCATAAACAGGCTAGGATTTAATGTTTCCAAGTTTCTCCAGCTAGTATGTAGCAGATCTGGAATTAGCCCAGGCAATCTGACTTCAGAGCCATCCTCTAAACCACTAAACTATCCATCTCCTTGTAAAAAAGTTTTATCATCAGTTTTAATTCTAAGACATTATTGACATCCTAACCTCTTTGTTTTTTAAAAAAAAAGTTGTATTCTCTACAATTGAAAAGAGAAAGTGCTGTTTTTTATTTGTTTTAATAAAAGAAAGTTGGTTGTTGTATTACTGTTCATAAAGTTTGGCTTTTATTTTGGCTAATCCAAACTTTTTACTATTTAATAGTTTAAATATTTTTAAAATATTTTAAAATATTTCAGAAAACTCCTTGAAGTTGAAATTGGAAGTTGATATATATGGTTTAATTAGTGAAAACATCCTTCATTGGTGAAGAACTTAACTGAATTGACAGATAAAGATCCTGACAGATTATTAGGAATATATTTAATTGTCTTTAAAGTTATAGTTAATTATATGGTAAACTCTTTTTTAAAAAATGGATTTGCTCTGCTAGGTTTCTCTTTTTATCATATCATTCTGTACTGACATATATAATATCTACTTTAGTCTCAGAGCATATTGTATAAAATATTCTGGAAAAAGTCAAGTAGGTCAGATGGTAAATAGAAAATACTTTTAATGCTTTTATTAACATGGACACATACTTGCACACATCTATTTTGTTTTAAATTTTTTATTTTTAATCATTATGGGTACATAATAGTTGTATATATTTACAGGGTACATGTGATGTTTTGACACAGGCTTATAATGTGTAGTGATCAAATCAGGGTAATTAGGATATCTTCACTTCAAGCAATTATTTCTTTGTGTTAGCAACATTCAATTTCCACTCTTTTAGTTATTTAAAAATATACAATAAATTATTGTTAACTATAGTCACCCTATTGTGCTACCAAATACTAGATCTTATTCCTTCTACCTAATGGTATTTTTGTACCCATTATCCATCCCCATTTTATTTCCCTCTTTCTGCTACCCTTCCTAGCCTTTGGTAACCATCATTCTATTCTCCATCTCCATGAGTTCAATTTAAAAAAAACTGAGCTCCCACATATGAGTGAGAACACGTGAAATTTGTCTTTTTGTGCCTGGTTTATTTCACTTAACATGATCTCCTCTAGTACCATCTATGTTGTTGCAAAGGACAGGATTTCATTCTTTTTTTATGGCTAAATAGTATTCCATTGTGTATATGTACCACATTTTCTTTATCTATTCATCTGTTGATGGAGACACTTAGGTTGATTCTGTATGTTGGCTATTGTGAATAGTACTGCAATAAACATGGGAATATGGACGTCTCTTTGATATGCTGATTTCTTCTTTTGGGTATGTACCCAGCAGTAGAATTGCTGTATCATATAGTAGTTCTGTTTTCAGTTTTTTGAGGAATCTCCATACTGGTCTTCATAGTGGCTGTACTAATTTACATTCCTGCCACCAGGATATGAGGTCCCTTTTCTACACCTCCTTGCCAGCATTTGTTATTGCTTATCTTTTGGATTAAAGCCATTTTAACTGGGTTGAGATGATATCTCATTTTTATTTTGATTTGCATTTCTCTGATGATCAACAATATTGAACTTTTTTTAATATACCTATTGGTCATTTTGTATGTCTTGAGAAATATCTATTCAGATATATATAAATATATATATTTACATATTATTTAATATATATTTAATTTTATATAATAAATATATATTTATATATTTAATTTATAGATAAATATATATAGATAAAAAAATATATATTTTTAAGAGACAATAACTCACTATGTTACTCAGGCTACTTTCAAACTCTTAGGCTCAAGCCGTCTTCCTGCCTCTGCCTCCCAAAGTGCTGGGATTACAGGCATGAGCTGCTATGCCTGGCCTGCCCATTTTAAAATTGGATTATTTTATTTTTTCCTGTTGAGTTGTTTGAGTTCCTTATATATACTGATTATTAATCCATTGTCAGATGACTAGTTTGCAAATATTTTCTGCCATTCTATGGGTTGTCTCTTCACTGTTGAGTAATCATTTCCTTTGTTGTGCAGAAGCCTTTTAACTTGATGTAATCTCATTTTTCCATTTTTGCTTTGGTTGCCTGTGCTTGTGGGGTATTACTCAAGAAATCTTTGTTCAGATTACTGTCCTGTAGCGTTTGCCCAATGCTTTCTTCTAGTAGTTTCATAGTTTCAGGTCTTACATTTAAGTGTTTTATCCATTTTGATTTGATTTTTGCATGTGGCAAGAGATAGGGGTCTAGTTTTATTCTTCTGCATATAGATATCCAGTTTTCCCAGCACCACTGATTCAAGACTTCCTTTTCCCAGTCTATGTCCTTGGCACCTTTGTTGAAAATGAGTTCATTGTAAATGTGTGAATTTATTCATGGGTTCTGTATTTAGTTCCATTGGTCCATGTGTCTGTTTTTATGCTGGTACTGTGCTATTTTAGTTACTATAGCTTTTTAGTATAATTTGAAGTCAGGTAGTGTGATTCATCTAATTTTGTTTTTTTTTTGCTTAGAACAGTTTTGGCTTCTCTGGGTCTTTTGTGATTCTATATGTTAGGATTATTTTTTCCATTTCTGTGAAGAATGTCTTTGGTATTTTGATAGTGATTGCATTGAATCTGTAGATTGTTTTGGGTAGTACAGACATTTTAACAATACTGATTCTTCCAATCCATAAATATGGAATATCTTTCCATTTTTTTATGTGTGTTCTCCTTGGTTTCTTTCATCAGTATTTTATGATTTTTATTTTAGAGATCTTTCACTTTGATTATATTTATTCCTAAGTATTTTATTTTACTGGTAGCTTTATAAATGGGATTACTTTCTTGGTTTCTTTTTCAAATTGTTTGCTGTTGGCATATAAAAATGCTGTTGATTTTGTATCCTGTAACCTTACTGAATTTATTTATTAGTTCTGATAGTTTTTTTAGTTGCATACACATATATTGTGATTAGCATATATTCACATAACTTTTTTTGTGGCTTCGTGTGCAATAGGTACATTACAGAAAAATAAATATATTTTGTTGGTTTGTGTGTTTGTTGATGTCTAAATGATACAACTAAGTAAAGACTTATAAACATGATTATATTTGTAGCAACAAGTTTTTATCAATATGGACACTACAGAATTTGTTAGATTATCTCCTTATGTGGCCTTTATAACCCATTTCTAGAAAGGTCAGAGTAAATTATGTTGTTTAAGCTATAAATTATCTATTTTTTTCCACTTGAGAATACCTTTTCCCCTAGGCAAGCATTTCTGCTTAACACAAATAGGTTTTAGGTCACAATTATTAGATGGCATTGCAGAGTTGATGGAATCAACACATCATGACTTGAAATTCAGGTCTGAGCAGAGTCTAGACACTTGTTTTGGTA
The DNA here is from genome assembly GCF_009828535.3 of Hylobates moloch. Taxonomy (NCBI): domain Eukaryota; kingdom Metazoa; phylum Chordata; class Mammalia; order Primates; family Hylobatidae; genus Hylobates; species Hylobates moloch. The sequence goes on along the minus strand of NW_026652276.1, from coordinate 161,769,729 downwards.
ATAGGAATATCTGGGCTGTTCATATACAGTTAGCTCACATTTGGACGGAAAACCTTTCTCCCCATTAAGATTTCCAAAGCTTTTAGCCTTTGTAAAATGTCTAGTGTGCTGAATAAGAATAAGGGAAAAAAATTCTTGTAGAAAAACATCCTTTCCCTTGTAACCAGTTCCTATTCACGTAAGAAGGTAATAGCTATTCCTTCATTCAGTAATGAAGTTGAAGTAATCCTCCAGGGTACTCATTTTACACAAAAACAAATTGCAGTTTTCATTTGCATCACTGGGTGGCGATTTTTCATAGCCTTATACTACTATTTAAAAATCCAGCAAGCACAGCACTATTCGTAATTACCAGGGTTTTCTTCTGTTATGACATGTTTAATTGTACTTTTAAGACATTATCTTTAAGTTGATTACAAATTTACTAGTGTAGTGGCAAGCTCATAGTAATTTTAAGTTAGGAAAAGGGATATTGCATAAATGTTAGGATATAATTCCTTCCAAAACTAAGACAAAAGCATGAATTAGCTTATTATGTTATAGCAAAAAGAAGGAAAAATAACAACAAAAAATAATAGGATATAAATGAAGAGGAACAATTTAGGTATTGTTGTTGGTTCACTAATATTGTTGACCAAATATTGAATATAACTTTGAAGCAGGCAGAATGAAATTGGGCAAACACTATTGTAGAGATTAAAGGAATTGGGTTACAGTACAACTGAAATGCATCATGGTTTTCAGAATATGCAGGTGCTTCTTAAAGTAGGGCATAAGAACTTCTAGTTTCCATTAAGCTAATTATTTTGTAACACTTGCTGAATTTAGAACCAGAATTTAATAATTCACAGCAGCTTGGATTTCACCTTTTAAAATACTTAAAACATATTGAAATATGTAATTTAGTCTTACCTTCTGTTTTCCAGTCTAAATGATCAGATATTGATAAGAAGTGAGTTATTTTTAAGATTATCTCCTACTGAATTCCTTATTCTGGGAACCAAACCACATATACATACTTCAGTTAAACTATCATATTTTTATATGGAACTTTTAAAGGTAGTCTCTTCATCGCTGTGTTGTTTCCTTTATTTAAAAGTGGAAATTTAGCTGTGTACATAAAAATTTACATTCTAAGGAATGAGGGACAGTAAGTCACTTTGATTCTGTCTAGGGCTGAAGGCTTTAATTAAAACAGTGACAAAAACTAAACAGGTTTTCAACATGTGCTTCCTATTTTTATTCACTTTTCTTACAAAAAATGTATACCAGATCTTTAAAAAATTAGTGTTTATGGATTAAAAAGCAACTTACTGTATCGCTGTCTCCTTACCCACATATCGCGATATCCAGAAAAACTCGATTTACATTTAATTTACTTAGCAATTTGTGTGTTTTTACTTTTGACCTTTAAATTGTAAAGCAAGTATGCCAGGATTTTTCAGCTAACTTCATTATGTAGATGCTTGTTTTTCTATTAAGAAATGTGGAGTTGTGTGTCTAATGGATAGAATTAACAGTATTTTCAGTCACTGTTATCTGATTCTGGTTTACCTGTTAATCTAGCAGCGTTTCAGTTTCAGTTTTTCAGAGGTGAAAAAGTTAGGTTAGTCCGTCCCCGTGTGGGGTGCACCACCCTTCCTTAACTCCTTGAATGTACAGTGAAAGGCAATTGCATGAAGGAAGAGGAGAGGTGCCAACTGTACTCAGAGGCAGAACTGAGCCTTCTGTTTGGCACAATTAATTGTGGGAAAGTTGTTCATTTTTTTCGGGGACTCAGTGGATTTAGTTGACTCAAATGTAAATTAGGGATCTATCTCTAACTCTGTGATTTTAACCCTTCTGTGCATTGGGGGATACTTAGAAAAAAATACTGGTGCTGGGACCCATTCCTAGATTCTGATTAAAAGGTCCTGGGATTAGGCCCAGGAATTGATTTTTTCCCCCCAGAGTTCTCCAGATGATTCTAGAGTTCTTGAAAGGCTGAGAAGCACTACAGTTCACTCTCTAATAATTGTCCATCATCAAATAATGTGTTGAGACACTTTGAAACAGACTTCATAAAATATAAAGTTACAGTTTCTTTTTTAGTTGAGCCATAAACAAAAAGCAAATAAAACCACAGAATTTCTGGGTAATTACATTTCCTTCAATGTATTAAATCATTAAATAGAAAGAGAGTAGAAAGCTTCATACATAATCCTATGAAATGAAATTTGTTTTCTTTTCCTTTTTTTTTTTTTTTTAGACGGAGTTTTTGCTCTTGTTGCCCAGGCTGGAGTGCAATGGCGCGGTCTCTGTTCACTGCAGTCTCCGCCTCCTGGGTTCAAGTGATTCTCCTGCCTCAGCCTCCCAAGTAGCTGGGATTACAGGCACACACCACCACGCCTGCCTAATTTTTGTATTTTGAGTAGAGACAGGGTTTCACCATGTTGGCCAGGCCGGTCTGAAACTCCTGACCTCAGGTGGTCCGCCTGCCTTGGCCTCCCAAACTGCTGGGATTATAGGCGTGAGCCACTGCTTCCAGCTGAAATTCATTTTCTATGAGTAATATACAGTTTTCCCTTGGTATCTGTGGGAAATTGGTTCCAAGACCCCTGCTCATACCAAAATCCATGGATGCTCAACCCTCTGATATAAAAGAGTATAGTTTTTGCATATGACCTACATACATCCTCCCATATACTTTAAATCATCCCTAGAGTACTTAAAATACCTAATGCAATGTAAATGCTATGTAAACAGTTGTTTTACTGTGTTGTTTGAGGAATAATGACAAGAAAAGAAGCCTGTACATGTTTAGCACAGATGCAATTTTTTTTTTTTTTTTTGAGACAGTGTCTCACTCCATCACCCAGGCTGGTGGCAGTGGCACAATCTTGGCTCACTCCAACCTCTGCCTCCCGCGCGCGTTCAAGCAATTCTCATGCCTCAGAGTCCCAAGTAGCTGGGATTACAGGCGTGTGCCACCATTCCTGGCTAATTTTTTTTTTTTTTTTTGTATTTTTAGTAGAGATGGGGTTTCACCATGTTGTCCAGGCTGGTCTTGAACTCCTGGCCTCGAGTGATCCACCCCTCTCGGCCTCCCAAAGTGTTGGGATTACTGGCCTAAGCCACCAGGCTTGGCAACCACGAGCAATTTTTTTTTTCTGAATATTTTTGATCCAGTGTTGGTTGAATCCACCCATGAGGAACTCATGGATACGGAGTGCTGACAGTTTTTGAAACCTTAGATGTTTTTTGAAAAATCAGTGGAACAACTGGGAAGCATTTTATTAAATTAATTATACATGTGAATTCCAACTGATCTATGACTCTGGCTTTAGCCATAGTAGAACTATGAATTTATGTGAAATTATTTGACAGATTAACACCCGTAAACTTTTCAAACCAGCATCTGAGGTACTTTTTAAAAATCAGACTAACGCATTCAAGCAGCCATGTTTTAATACAGCTATTTGGGGGTAGTTGACTGTTTCACTATGGTACTATTTCCTTGAAGGGTGCTTATTCCATACAATATCTGTAGGGAAAACATTTTAAGTATGCACACCATGTTATGTAAATGGAATTTCTCCTACTGTTTCCTTACAGGCTTTACTAATGCTGTAACTTCACATTTTGTCAGATTTAACTCGAAAATTATGATGAGTGGCTTTCATATTTATTTAAACTTTATTATTTCATTATATTAAAGATATAGATAATGAGGATGAGACTCTAAGTAAAATGTACAGTATGAATATTCTGCCTTGTATGAGTAATTCATATAGGGTTGGAAGACCTGAATGTCTTTCTGGTAATCTTAGTACTACAATATTCTTTTATACTTAAGTAATTATCATATTGAACATCTGTTTTTTTAATTCATTGCATGCAACCAATGCATATTATGAAGGGAAGAATTATTATTGGGCTTACACATTGATCTTTTTTTTGTTTTGTTTTGAGACTGAGTCTTGCTCTGTCTCCAGGCTGGAGTGCAGTGGTGCCATCTCAGCTCACTGCAACCTCTGCCTCATGGGTTCAAGCGATTCGCCTGCCTCAGCCTTCCAAGTAGCTGGGACTACAGGTGTGCGCCACCACGCCAGCCAAGTTTTGTATTTTTAGTAGAGAAGGGGTTTCACCATGTTGGCCAGGATGGTCTCCATATCCTGACCTCGCGATCCGCCCGCCCCAGGCTCCCAAAGTGCTGGGATTACAGGGGTGAGCCACCGTGCCTGGCCACATTAATCTTTATAAATGTGAATTTCTAAAAAATTTAAGTGTTGGCCCACTTGGTTTCTCAAGTTGCCTGCCTGACCCTCTTCCAAGTTGTACTTTTCTTCTTTTCTTTCCTTTCTGTACTGTTCTAAAGCTTTTTAATAAACTTTCACTCCTGATCTGAAAAAAAAAAAAACATTTACGTGTTTTCTTCCTTCATTATATCATGATAGAATTATGGCCTTACCTTGGAAGAATAATATCTCATTAAATAAGTAAGAAGAATGTGGTAAATTAGTGTGCTATCTTTTTTTGATTATAGTAATCCGTAAGTGAACATTCTTGAGCACTTTCTCTATCCCAGGTGCTCTGCTGCTTGGTAGGGATGCTCCAGATTCCTGGGCCTTGCCCACACATAGCCAAACAGAATTTTGGGAGCTATAGCCAGAGAATCAGCATTTTAAACAAGCAATGCATTTAGTATAGCTACTTGGGAAGAGTTGACTGTTTTACTCTACAGTATTTTTATGCATACTGATGTCTGAGAATTGCTGGAATGATTATTTTTATAAGGTATGGTAGAGGAGCAAAACCATTCTAGGTGATGGGGCAGATTGTGTAAAGTTATGTAGCTTCAGAAGAATCTGATACATAGGCATGGCCAGTATTCTTGGCTGAATAGAGAGGGTGTATCAGGGCCTCTACTGGGAAGTGTGTCCAGAAACATGGTTTGTGGGCCTTGTGTGGCCTTCTCAAATGTTAGAATGTTATCCCATTGGCAGTAAGGAACTATCAGACCATTTTAAAGCAGTAAAGTTATGGGTTTTGTTTTTTTGTATTTTTTATCAGAAATTTATTGAGAATTTTTTAAAAAGGTAGATAATTTTTATAGTTTCATCAAGATTGAGAATTATCTTTTAATGAAAAAACTAATTGCAGCATCATGTCCTGAATGCATCACTGAGAAAGCATGCACATATACTCATACCAGGTCGACAGAGTAAGTCAGAGAAACAACAACAACAAATTAATAAACTTTCCAGAACCATCATGCTGCAAGTTATTTTTCTGAACACCTGATAATTTAACGTTTTAAATCTTCTTTAGCTTCATTGTGACATGGGGCAGACACTACTAGTCCCTCAATATCTGTTTCCCCCTTTATCTTGCCATGTGGCCATTTTCCAGTTAGGTGTGAAGATTATGATGAAGTTTCTGGCCAGTGGGATATAAGAAGAAATGTTGTGTTGCAGATTCTAGGAAATCTTTTAAAAACACACTGCTGTGTACCTTCCTTACTCCTCTCCCCTGCCCCCGCTTCCCTTATCCTGGAATGTGGATATGATGATTATGTAGAATTCTAGCCACCATCTAAGTCCATGAGAACTAGAGTATGTTGTGAGGATAGCTGAAGAGTGAAGTCAAAGAGTTGTGAAGTTGCCATACCAGTCCTTTGAACTTTCCTTTGAACTTCCTTTATGTGAGACACAAAGTTCTGTTCTGTTTGAGCAACTATTTTATTATGTCATTTGTGGATGAACCAAGCCCTAAGTAATACAGGTACTGAACTGGAAATAATAGTATTTGGATTCTATTTAAGTTCTGTCATTTACTTGCTGTATGATTTTGAGCAGGCTACTTACCATTTCAGCCTCATTTTCCTTTTGTGTGAAATGTTAATGATATCATGGTGTCTTCATTACATTGTTGGAGGAGATGAAGCAAAAGGAAACTGTGTACACAGATCTGTACTGACAAAAGGGAGTACAATGAAATTGTAATTCTTTTGCTGACCCTGGGCAGTTCAGTGAAATGCTTGGGAGAATGATTCTGAGGTAGCACTTAGTTTAGCTGGAAAGAATTTGGGGATCACTAATGATGTATGTTGTAGGCAAAGGAATGGTGTGCGCCCTGCTAGGGCCACATATAGGCCTTCCCTCATCTCAAACTGGAAGGCTGATCTGTGCTTATATGATCAGTCCACCAGAAAGTCTATTCACACTCACTAAAAGCTGAAGTGTTTAAAGTGTGCGTTAACTAGCAGAACATTATTAAAGAGAATTGCTGCCAAACTCTGGTTATATTTAAATTTGAAAAGGATTCACTTCCTACAACTGGTATTTCCATCAAAAATGATATGTACTTTTATGACTATACATACACACACATATTTTTAATGATAAGTATTAAATACATGATATTCAAGGTTTACACTATAGTGCTACTGACTTAAAGGAGTAATTGCTCTGAAAATTTTAAGTATTCTAAGTCAAATAACTAAGCTGTAAACTTATGGAATGACTGATTTTTATTTCTGGCATCCATCATTTCCTGATGCACCAGCTGAAAATATGCTTGGCAGCACCAAAGGAAAACTGTAACCCCTGAAATAGCTTGTTGATGATGGCTTGAAGAAGTTGATCACTGAGATAAGCAGTCATTGTCCCTGTTGCTGTTGCTATGTTAGGGGTTCTTAACCCATGATGAGTTTGGAGGGCTGCATGCAGTGGTCTGGAAACTTCTGACACTACATGTAAAATTTTAGGTTTGTATTTTTGGGGGGAGAACATTCCCTGCATTACATCAGATTCTCAAAGATCTGTAACCCCCAAAATATTAAGAATTACTTTTTTAGATGTTGCGTTGGTTTACTAGCTACTTGGGCTGTGATGTCTTAGAATATTTTTATCTTAATGGTAAAGGTGGGAGAGTTGTTGTCAGGTGGGGCATATCTCATTGGGTACTTTTACTAGTTTGGCTTCAGAAAGTAGAATGTGAGAACTTTTTTACTTGTTATCTTAAAAAGGAAAACTTACTTATAATTAGTAGTGATTATTTGCTCATGGTTTGCCTTTTCACTGACTATTCTAATCCAAGGTGTTTTTCTGCTCCCTTGCCCTCAGCCCAGTGTTTCCTCATGCAGAGTGCCCAGCTTGTTTCATTTTGTCTGTGTCCTGTTCATTGTAAACATCTCAGATGAAATCTCTCTCGAGGCTTCCTCAGTTTCTAGATAGCTCTCTTTTTGATCTCATGTTGTGAATCTTCTATCATTTATTTGCTTCTTAATCATATGGTATTTTGTAGCAGCTCCTATATTATTGTTTTGTAATGTTATTTACGCCTTTATTTTTGTATGTCTTGCCAATTATGTTGTAACCTCCTAAAGGACATCTAACCCGCTGCGTATTTTACAAAATTGTAAGCACATGACTTTCAAAAAGCTGATCCTCAGTCCGTATATTGTTAATAGGTTTTGTAATGACTTGTAAATCATTTAATATTTGGTTAGAAAACTTGGTAATATCTTCTATTAAGGTATTTTCTCCAATGAAAATAAGTCTTTGTTTAACTTATCTATTACTTGGATTTAAATTATACTTATTTAGTTATATAAATGCAAATTAGTAAGCATTCAGAGTAAGCCTGCTTTACTCTGGGGAGGAGGGGCTTCCTTTACTTCCCTACCTCTGCTTGACCATGCATTTTAGGAGAGCCAACCTTATTCCTAGCCCCAGAAAGTCAGTGCTCATTTGCCTAAGCCAGTCATGATAGTCTAATTCACCTTGCCAGTGATTGGCTTAGGAATGGGTACCCATCACATTTCTGACTGGACATGAAGGAAGATCAACTGAGAGACTCATGGGCAGATACAGACAGAAGAGACAGCCACCTCTTCCCATGGCAGTTACTTGATCTGGGTGAAATGGCTGATGATGTTTTGTCTATCATTGCCAACTTTGCTTAGGAGAGCTAGCTTGAGACAGAGGTAATGTGTCAAAGATGGCAGAGTAAAATGAGGAAGCAACCATGATGACATTGTTGAACTGACCTATTCACTAACCTGGGAGCTGTTTACCTCTGGACTTTTTAGGTGAGATAATAACTTCCCCCATTAAAGTTTAAGCCACTTTTAGCTAGGTTTATGTTACTTGCAGCTGAAAATGTCTGCACTGATGTTTGACAGATGTGCTTGTAATGCTATCTCCCTGGATAATCTTTTCTTGGTAGAGCCCCTGTTTTTCATGCCCAAACTTCATGGAAATGTATTTATATGTATATATCAATAAAGCTCTTCAGTCTGTGTCTATATAGAAAACATTTATATTTATGTCTTTCTAAACTCAAAACAATTGGAAATAGTCTGGAGTTCAATTTTAAATGAAATTAATAGATTTTCAGAGTCATAAGTAAACATTTTGAATGGTATACCCACTGCCATCAAAAATGTTGTGCATTTTGGATATTGCTGGTACCAAGGGAGACCATATTACTGCTGCAAAGCAGCTAGTGATTAACAACCATACTAACTGGTGATCAGGAAACAAGTTTAACATGCTCACATAATAGTTTGCTACTTGTGTATAGGCGTTTTTACTGTGTTTTAGTGATGTTTTAAGAAATTGGTTGAGGGTTTTAGATGATGTATTCCACATTGTAATTTTTCCCATCTAAAGTGATGGGAAATAGGCTTGCCATTATATTTTCCCACCCATTTGATTTTCAGGAACGTATTACTGATATTAGGCAGGGATTCCTTTACTAATCTGGACTAGTTATGTTATTAAGTCAGCAATTCTGCTAATGATAATGTAGTCTTTAACTAGCAGCTCACCTGTATCCCTCACATATTTTAAATGTTACATATTTGGAAATGTATTTCCAAAATGCTGAAGGCAATAAATGAAACCATAATTTTTTTTTTTAAGCATGGAAGTTCAGGAGAAAAATTGAAGTGTATGTGTTTCCTTTTACCATCCCAAATTTCTAGTTCCAAAATCACTTTATAAAGTTTAAAACCAAGTATATATTATGTTTTTACTGGAGTTGAATATTAATCATGCCCAGTATGTCAGATGTTAAAGAAGAGTTTTAAAGGTAAGAAAAAATATTGTATTTTAAAATTTTTTTTATTATAAATTGAGCTGCAGTTTTTAAATATTTTGCAATTATAAGGTGGGGTGATGCAGCACATAAGTTTTAGAGCTAAAAGGACATCTTAGGGATAATTCTAAATAGCCACATATGTAAATATTTCTGTTTGATATTTATATATTGAGAGTACTTTAATATATGTAAACTCTTTTGTTTTTGGTAAGGAGAGAAAGGAAGGTAAATATAGTATTGAGCTACCTTATATGAAATGCCAAATTATGGTATGAACCAATTATAGTGAAAGCATTCCCTTCACATATAAATGCTTTTCTAGCCTGCAGGCATCTTTTTATTGCTAAAGTTGGGTTAAATTTTCACCACAGAAGTTCAATTATGATTTATACCTGTTACGAAAATATGTAAATACATCAAATATATTTTAATGTTTTCGGTCCAGATATATTTAAATGTTTTTTATCCCCTAAAGGAGTGCAATTTCTTTCTGCTCCTTCTAGGTCTCCAAGGTTACAGGACCTTGAAGCATGTAGAGCTCAGCATGGTACAAACCTGTATTTCTCAATTTTTGCTCCATGTGACCCTTCCTGGAACTGGGCAGAGGTGTTATGCTGCCAACATTGAATAATGGTGGTCTTTTTACAGTTTGTAGGGGAAAAAAACTGATGCAATTTCAGGTTTTTCATTCCAAAATTTTCCTTAAATTCTAGAAAGAGCCACCATTAATTTTCAAGCAAGTATTAGGCAGATAAAATGTATGAATAAGGAAAAAATGGTTATTCGAGGAAAAAGCTTGTAAACAACTGATAATATCACTTTTATAACTGTTCTTTAGATATTTGTAGTCGTAATCGTGATTTTATATTCAATTAAAATAAACCGAACATTAATAGCAATTTAAACTTAGAATTACTAAATACATAATTTCATCTAAAATGATAGTTTGTATTATAGAATTCAAAATATCAATATTTGATATTGCCCTGCAAAGAGCATTTTGACTTCAAGCCCTGCATGACATTCACTATATGAAGAGATTACATTTCGAAGGAGAAGATGGGAACTCTGCTGCTTATTTTCTTTCTCATCTTATGCATTTCAGATCACTTTGCTGGGGCATAGATTCTCTATCCAGTGACTGAGGAAGTAAATTGGATTTTTATCTCTAAAGTTTTCTTAGAAAGAGCTTTACATTTTAGTTACACTTTTTTGTTCTATGTATTTAAAGAGACTGACAAATCCCTAATTTATTCTAATCTTTATTGAATTAAAATTTGATGGTATTGAAGTGTTTTCTGATACATTGAGTTCTTTCTCAGGAGGGTAAAAGTGGTTTACCAGCTGCCAAACAAAAGTCATGAAGATTTTTTTAGTTAAAATTTTATCTGGCTAGTAGCTCAGTTTAGCCCTGACTAATCTTGTATTAAAATACTCATGCAAATATGGAAGGAAAAATTTCATAACTGTTCCAAAACTTAGGAGTGACAGTTTAATGCTAGAAACTGAGGTGAAGTTAGATTGAGAAAAAACTAAGCTTCTACACATAGTACAGTATGTTGATAACTGTAGCTATCAACAGTTATTCCTCTTTACCTCTGGGGTTCTATTCTGTAAATGAAACAGAGTACTTCGCCCCCTTTTTCTGCACTCTCGCACACATATCACCATTTTCCCTTACTCTGGAAAGCAGCTAGTCAGCAGGTAGAGAAGGGTCTGGTGGTGGTGGAGGGGGATGGGGAGGTATAGTCTAGTCCCCACCAGGAAAATAATGTGGGCAGGAGTAGAGACAAAAATTGGTGCTGCTAGTAGTCATGCGGAGAATTATAACTTTTTTCGTGTACTCCTGCAGACCACGTGGTAGAAATAAGAGGAAAAAGACATTCCAAGAGAGAAGAATGACACTGAATGAAAGCCCAGAGAAAACAGGCAAATGGATTGAATGCTGTGTGCACCCACCTGCCTCTAAGCTGGTGGAAATTTATATTCATACAGTCTTTCTGGAAGACAAATTGTCAATATGTATCAGAAGCTTTAACAAGGTAGATTGATTCCCTTTGCCTTAGAAATTCCACTTTTAGTAATTTATCATCAAAACACAAGCAAATGTATTTTTTGTTTGTTTGTTTGTTTTGAGACGGAGTCTTGCTGTGTTGCCAGGCTGGAGTGCAGTGGTGTGATCTCGGCTCACTGCAACCTCCACCTCCTGGGTTCAAGTGATTTTCCTGCCTCAGCCTCCCGAGTAGTTGGGACTACAGGCCTGCACCACCACGCCCAGCTAATTTTTGTATTTTTAGTAGAGACGGGGTTCACCATGTTGGTCAGGATGGTCTTGTGATCTCGTGATCAGACCTCGTGATCTATCTGCCTGCCTCGGCTTCCCACAGTGCTGGGATTACAGGCGTGAGCCACTGTGCCTGGCCAAAATGTGGTTTTTAAAATGGTATATTTCATGTGAACCTTTTTGTTATATATATTTTATGTGTCTAAAATAGCTGTAGGAGGAAAAACATTTACCTAAGGATCATATGATTACAGGTAATTTAATCTTTTTTCTTCCTGTTGATTACTTATATCTAGTTTATTATTCTTTAATAAACAAGTATTACTTGTATAACTCCAAAGTCAAAAGGAACCCCAAAGGTACATGTCCCTGAATTCTTGAATCTCTCTGGGAGCTGTAGTTCTTCTAAAAGCAGAAGTACATTTTACTATTACTACTGAAATTGCACTGTGCTTCTTATTTCCAGTAAACAATTCATCAAACATTTACTAAGTAAATATGAATAGTTACTCTTAAAATATATATATGTCTGTCTGTCTGTCTGTCTATCTATCTATTTACATTATTTCGGTAGACTTAAGGCCAATGTATAATATAGGAAAATCTCATCTTAAACTTTTCATTCATTCTGCAATAGCTTAGTAATGTATACACTTTCCAAGGGGAAACGATGTTTTGGGGGAAGAAGTTAACCAACTTTTTATTTGGGTTTCTCTCTCATGTTTTCCTGGATGTTGGCAGTTCTTTTATTCCCAAAAGAGCTTCATGAAACTAGAACTTCCAGTATATCAGGAGGCATCCTTTAAACATTAAGGTCTATTTTAAGGTGAAATTCTACTGTATTTTAAAAATTGTTTATTTAAATTCTATAACTTTTAGTGGATTGCACAAATTTATGCCTTGTTTATTTTGTAATGACTTTATTACAATTTTAATAATTTACCAATATATGAACGTGAAGTTTTATATCCTTCTTTAAATATCTTGGGTGGAGCCAAGATGGCCGAATAGGAACAGCTCTGATCTCCAGCTCCCAGCCCCAGCGACACAGAAGATGGGTGATTTCTGCATTTCTGCTTGAGGTACCGGTTTCATCTCACTAGGGAGTGCCTAACAGTGGGTGCAGGACAGTCGGTGAAGCGCACTGTGCGCGAGCCGAAGCAGGGCGAGGCATTGCCTCACTCGGGAAGCGCAAGGGGTCAGGGAGTTCCCTTTCCTAGTCAAAGAAAAGGGAGACAGACGGCACCTGGAATATCGGGTCAGTCCCATCCTGATACTGCGCTTTTCCAATGGGCCTGGAAAACGGCACACTAGGAGATTGTGTCCTGCACCTGGCTCGGAGGGTCCTATGCCCACGGAGTCTCGCTGATTGCTAGCACAGCAGTCTGAGATCAAGCTGCAAGGCGGCAGCAAGGCTGGGGGAGGGGCGCCCGCCATTGCCCAGGCTTGCTTAGGTAAACAAAGCAGCCAGGAAGCTCGAACTGGGTGGAGCCCACCACAGCTCAAGGAGGCCTGCCTGCCTCTGTAGGCTCCACCTCTGGGGGCAGGGCACAGACAAACAAAAACTCAGCAAGAACCTCCACAGACTTAAATGTCCCTGTCCGACTGACAGCTTTGAAGAGAGTAGTGGTTCTCCCAGCACACAGCTGGAGATCTGAGAACGGACAGACTGCCTCCTAAAGTGGGTCCCTCACCCCTGAGCAGCCTAACTGGGAGGTACCCCCCCAGTAGGGACAGACTGACACCTCATTCAACCGGGTACTCCTCTGAGACAAAACTTTCAGAGGAACTATCAGACAGCTGAATTTGTGGTCTCATGAAAATCAGCTGTTCTGCAGCCAACGCTGCTGACACCCAGCCAAACAGGGTCTGGAGTGGACCTCTAGTAAACTCCAACAGACCTGCAGCTGAAGGTCCTGTCTGGTAGAAGGAAAACTAACAAACAGAAAGGACATCCACACCAAAAACCCATCTGTACATCACCATCATCAAAGACAAAAAGTAGATAAAACCACAAAGATGGGGAAAAAACAGAGCAAAAAAACTGGAAACTCTAAAAAACAGAGCACCTCTCCTCCTCCAAAGGAACGCAGTTCCTCACCAGCAACGGAACAAAGCTGGATGGAGGATGACTTTGATGAGTTGAGAGAAGAAGGCTTCAGACGATCAAACTACTCTGAGCTACGAGAGGAAATTCAAAACAATAGCAAAGAAGTTAAAAACTTTGAAAAAAAATTAGAAGAATGGATAACTAGAATAACCAATGGAGAGAAGGGCTTAAAGGAGCTGATGGAGCTGAAAGCCAAGTTTCGAGAACTACGCGAAGATTGCAGAAGCCTCAGTAGCAGATGCGATCAACTGGAAGAAAGGGTATCGCTGATGGAAGATGAAATGAATGAAATGAAGAGAGAAGGGAAGTTTAGAGAAAAAAGAATAAAAAGAAATGAACAAAGCCTCCGAGAAATTTGGGACTATGTGAAAAGACCAAACCTACATCTGATTGGTGTACCTGAAAATGATGGGGAGAATGGAACCAAGTTGGAAAACACTCTGCAAGATATTATCCAGGAGAACTTCCCCAATCTAGCAAGGCAGGCCAGCATTCAGATTCAGGAAATACAGAGAACGCCACAAAGATACTCCTCGAGAAGAGCAACTCCAAGACACATAATTGTCAGATTCACCAAAGTTGAAATGAAGGAAAAAATGTTAAGGGCAGCCAGAGAGAAAGGTCAGGTTACCCACAAAGGGAAGCCCATCAGACTAACAGCTGATCTCTCAGCAGAAACTCTACAAGCCAGAAGAGAGTGGGGGCCGATATTCAACATTCTTAAAGAAAAGAATTTTCAACCCAGAATTTCCTATCCCGCCAAACTAAGCTTCATAAGTGAAGGAGAAATAAAATACTTTACAGACAAGCAAACGCTGAGTGATTTTGTCACCACCAGGCCTGCCCTAAAAGAGCTCCTGAAGGAAGCACTAAACATGGAAAGGAACAACCGGTACCAGCCACTGCAAAAACATGCCAAATTGTAAAGACCATCAAGGCTAGGAAGAAACTATAGCAACTAACGAGCAAAATAACCAACTAACATCATAATGACAGGATCAGATTCACACATAACAATATTAACGTTAAATGTAAATGGGCTAAATGCTCCAATCAAAAGACACAGACTGGCAAACTGGATAAGGAGTCAGGACCCATCAGTGTGCTGTATTCAGGAAACCCATCTCACGTGCAGAGACACACATAGACTCAAAATAAAGGGATGGAGGAAGATCTATCAAGCAACTGGAAAACAAAAAAAGGCAGGGGTTGCAATCCTAGTCTCTGATAAAATAGACTTTAAACCAACAGAGATCAAAAGAGACAAAGAAGGCCATTACATAATGGTAAAGGGATCAATTCAACAAGAAGAGCTAACTATCCTAAATATATATGCACCCAACACAGGAGCACCCAGATTCATAAAGCAAGTCCTCAGTGACCTACAAAGGGACTTAAACTCCCACACAATAATAATGGGAGATTTTAACACCCCACTGTCAGCATTAGACAGATCAACGAGACAGAAAGTTAACAAGGATATCCAGGAATTGAACTCAGCTCTACATAAAGTGGACCTAATAGACATCTACAGAACTCTCCACCCCAAGTCAACAGAATATACATTTTTTCCAGCACCACACCACACCTATTCCAAAATTGACCACATAGTTGGAAGTAAAGCTCTCCTCAGCAAATGTAAAAGAACAGAAATTATAACAAACTGTCTCTCAGACCACAGTGCAATCAAACTAGAACTCAGGATTAAGAAACTCACTCAAAACCGCTCAACTACATGGAAACTGAACAACCTGCTCCTGAATGACTATTGGGTACATAATGAAATGAAGGCAGAAATAAAGATGTTCTTTGAAACCAACGAGAACAAAGACACAACATACCAGAATCTCTGGGACACATTCAAAGCAGTGTGTAGAGGGAAATTTATAGCACTAAATGCCCACAAGAGAAAGCAGGAAAGATCCAAAATTGACACCCTAACATCACAATTAAAAGAACTAGAAAAGCAAGAGCAAACTCATTCAAAAGCTAGCAGAAGGCTAGAAATAACTAAAATCAGAGCAGAACTGAAGGAAATAGAGACACAAAAAACCCTTCAAAAAATTAATGAATCCAGGAGCTGGTTTTTTGAAAAGATCAACAAAATTGATGGACCGCTAGCAAGACTAATAAAGAAGAAAAGAGAGAAGAATCAAATAGATGCAGTAAAAAACGAAAAAGGGGCTATCACCACCGATCCCACAGAAATACAATCTACTATCAGAGAATACTACAAACACCTCTATGCAAATAAACTAGAAAATCTAGAAGAAATGGATAAATTCCTCGACAAATACACCCTCCCAAGACTAAACCAGGAAGAAGTTGAATCTCTGAATAGACCAATAACAGGTTCTGAAATTGTGGCAATAATCAATAGCTTACCAACCAAAAAGAGTCCAGGACCTGATGGATTCACAGCCAAATTCTACCAGAGGTACAAGGAGGAACTGGTACCATTCCTTCTGAAACTATTCCAATCGATAGAAAAAGAGGGAATCCTCCCTAACACATTTTATGAATCCAGCATCGTCCTGATACCAAAACCTGGCAGAGACATAACCAAAAAAGAGAATTTCAGACCAATATCCTTGATGAACATTGATGCAAAAATCCTC